>NW_026779042.1:0-162500 GCF_030144855.1 Hypanus sabinus
GGTGTAGGACCGGAGAGTGTGACAGAGATGGGGAGAGTGTAGGATCCGGAGAGTGTGACAGAGATGGGGAGGGTGTAGGATCCGGAAAGTGTGACAGAGATGGGGAGGGTTTTAGGATCCGGAGAGTGTTACAGAGATGGGGAGTGTGTTGTGTCCGGAGAGTGTGACAGAGTTGGGGAGTGTGTAGGATCCGGAGAGTGTGACAGAGATGGGAGGGTGTAGGATCCAGAGAGTGTGACAGAGATGGGAAGAGTGTAGGATCCGGAGAGTGTGACAGAGATGGGGAGAGTTTAGTATCCGGAGAGTGTGACAGAGATGGGAGGGTGTAGGATCCGGAGAGTGTGATAGAGCTGGGAAGAGTGTAGGATCCGGAGAGTGTGACAGAGATGGGGAGGGTGTAGGATCCAGAGAGTGTGACAGAGATGGGAAGAGTGTAGGATCCGGAGAGTGTGACAGAGATGGGGAGGGTGTAGGATCCGGAGCGTGTGACAGAGATGGGGAGTGTGTAGGATCCGGAGAGTGTGACAGAGATGGGAGTGTGTAGGATCCGGAGAGTGTGACAGAGATGTGAGGATGTAGGATCCGGAGAGTGTGACAGAGATGGGGAGTGTGTAGGATCCAGAGAGTGTGACAGAGATGGGAGTGTGTAGGATCCGGACAGTGTGACAGAGATGGGGAGAGTGTAGGATCCGGAGAGTGTGACAGAGATGGAGTGTGTAGGATCCGGAAGAGTGTGACAGAGCTGGGGAGAGTGTAGGATCCGGAGAGTGTGACAGAGAAGGGATTGTGTAGGATCCGGAGAGTGTGACGGAGATGGGGAGAGTGTAGGATCCGGAGAGTGTGACAGAGATGGGGAGGGTGTCGGATCCGGAAAGTGTGACAGAGATGGGGAGGGTTTTAGGATCCGGAGAGTGTGACAGAGATGGAGTGTGTAGGATCCGGAGAGTGTGACAGAGATGGGGAGTGTGTAGGATCCGGAGAGTGTGACAGAGATGGGAGTGTGTAGGATCCAGAGAGTGTGACAGAGATGGGAAGAGTGTAGGATCCGGAGAGTGTGACAGCGATGGGGAGAGTGTAGGATCCGGAGAGTGTGACAGAGATGGGGAGTGTGTTGTGTCCGGAGAGTGTGAAAGCGATGGGGAGAGTGTAGGATCCGGTGAGTGTGACAGAGATGTGGAGGGTGTAGGATCCGGAGAGTGTGACAGAGATGGGAAGAGTGCAGGATCCGGAGAGTGTGACAGAGATGGGGAGGTGTAGGATCCGGAGAGTGTGACAGAGATGGGAGTGTGTAGGATGCGGAAAGTGTGACAGAGATGGGAGTGTGTAGGATCCGGAGAGTATGACAGAGATGGGAGTGTGTAGGATCCGAGAGTGTGACAGAGATGGGGAGTGTGTAGGATCCAGAGAGTGTGACAGAGATGGGAGTGTGTAGGATCCGGACAGTGTGACAGAGATGGGGAGAGTGTAGGATCCGGAGAGTGTGACAGAGATGGGAGTGTGTAGGATCCGGAGAGTGTGACAGAGCTGGGGAGAGTGTAGGATCCGGAGAGTGTGACAGAGATGGGATTGTGTAGGATCCGGAGAGTGTGACGGAGATGGGGAGAGTGTAGGATCCGGAGAGTGTGACAGAGATGGGGAGGGTGTCGGATCCGGAAAGTGTGACAGAGATGGGGAGGGTTTTAGGATCCGGAGAGTGTGACAGAGATGGGAGTGTGTAGGATCGGAGAGTGTGACAGAGATGGGGAGTGTGTAGGATCCGGAGAGTGTGACAGAGATGGGAGTGTGTAGGATCCAGAGAGTGTGACAGAGATGGGAAGAGTGTAGGATCCGGAGAGTGTGACAGCGATGGGAGAGTGTAGGATCCGGAGAGTGTGACAGAGATGGGGAGTGTGTTGTGTCCGGAGAGTGTGAAAGCGATGGGGAGAGTGTAGGATCCGGTGAGTGTGACAGAGATGTGGAGGGTGTAGGATCCGGAGAGTGTGACAGAGATGGGAAGAGTGCAGGATCCGGAGAGTGTGACAGAGATGGGGAGGGTGTAGGATCCGGAGAGTGTGACAGAGATGGGAGTGTGTAGGATGCGGAAAGTGTGACAGAGGATGGGAGTGTGTAGGATCCGAGAGTATGACAGAGATGGGAGTGTGTAGGATCCGGAGAGTGTGACAGAGATGGGAGTGTGTAGGATCCGGAGAGTGTCACAGAGACGGGGAGGGTGTAGGATCCGGAGAGTGTGACAGAGATGTGGAGTGTGTTGGATCCGGAGAGTGTGACAGAGATGGGAGTGTGTAGGATCCGGAGAGTGTGACAGTGATGGGGAGTGTGTAGGATCCGGAGAGTGTGACAGAGATGTGAGGGTGTAGGATCCGGAGAGTGTGACAGAGATGGGGAGGGTGTAGGATCCGGAGAGTGTGACAGAGATGGGAGGGTGTAGGATCCGGAGCGTGTGACAGAGATGGGGAGTGTGTAGGATCCGGAGAGTGTGACTGAGATGGGAGTGTGTAGGATCCGGAGAGTGTGACAGAGATGTGAGGGTGTAGGATCCGGAGAGTGTGACAGAGACGGGGAGGGTGTAGGATCCGGAGCGTGTGACAGAGATGGGGAGTGTGTAGGATCCGGAGAGTGTGACAGAGATGGGAGTGTGTAGGATCCGGAGAGTGTGACAGAGATGTGAGGGTGTAGGATCCGGAGAGTTTGACAGAGATGGGGAGTGTGTAGGATCCGGAGAGTGTGACAGAGATGGGGAGGGTGTAGGATCCGGAGAGTGTGACAGAGATGGGGAGAGTGTAGGATCCGGAGAGTGTGACAGAGATGGGGAGGGTGTAGGATCCGGAGAGTGTGACCGAGATGGGAGTGTGTAGGATCCTTAGTGTGTGACAGAGATGGGAGTGTGTAGGATCCGGAGAGTGTGACAGAGATGGGAAGAGTGTAGGATCCGGAGAGTGTGACAGCGATGGGAGTGTGTAGGATCCGGAGAGTGTGACAGAGATGGGAGAGTGTAGGATCCGGAGAGTGTGACAGAGATGGGGAGAGTGTAGGATCCGGAGAGTGTGACAGAGATGGGTGGGTGTAGGATCCGGAGAGTGTGACAGAGATGGGGAGGGTGTAGGATCCGGAGAGTGTGACAGAGATGGGGAGAGTGTAGGATCCGGAGAGTGTGACAGAGATGGGGAGGGTGTAGGATCTGGAGAGTGTGACAGAGATGGGAGAGTGTAGGATCCGGAGAGTGTGACAGAGATGGGAGAGTGTAGGATCCGGAGAGTGTGACAGAGATGGGGAGAGTGTAGGATCCAGGGAGTGTGACAGAGATGGGGAGGGTGTAGGATCCAGGGAGTGTGACAGAGATGGGGAGAGTGTAGGATCCCGAGAGTGTGACAGAGATGGGAGTGTGTAGGATCCGGACAGTGTGACAGAGATGGGGAGAGTG
Source organism: Hypanus sabinus (assembly GCF_030144855.1). NCBI lineage: Eukaryota > Metazoa > Chordata > Chondrichthyes > Myliobatiformes > Dasyatidae > Hypanus > Hypanus sabinus. The sequence goes on from NW_026779042.1 coordinate 3,422, forward strand.
TAGGATCCGGAGAGTGTGACAGAGATGGGAGTGTGTAGGATCCGGAGAGTGTGACAGAGCTGGGGAGAGTGTAGGATCCGGAGAGTGTGACAAAGATGGGATTGTGTAGGATCCGGAGAGTGTGACGGAGATGGGGAGAGTGTAGGATCCAGAGAGTGTGACAGAGATGGTCGGGTGTAGGATATGGAGCATTTCACAGAGACGGGGAGGGTGTAGGGTCCGGAGAGTGTGACCGAGATGTGGAGGGTGTAGGACCGGAGAGTGTGACAGAGATGGGGAGAGTGTAGGATCCGGAGAGTGTGACAGAGATGGGGAGAGTGTAGGATCCGGAAAGTGTGACCGAGATGGGGAGGGTTTTTGGATCCGGAGAGTATGACAGAGATGGGGAGAGTGTAGGATCCGGAGAGTGTAACAGAGATGGGTGGGTGTAGGATCCAGAGAGTGTGACAGAGATGGGGAGAGTGTAGGATCCGGAGAGTGTGACAGAGATGGGGAGTGTGTTGTGTCCGGAGAGTGTGACAGAGATGGGGAGTGTGTAGGATCCGGAGAGTGTGACAGAGATGGGAGGGTGTAGGATCCAGAGAGTGTGACAGAGATGGGAAGAGTGTAGGATCCGGAGAGTGTGACAGAGATGGGGAGAGTGTAGTATCCGGAGAGTGTGACAGAGATGGGAGGGTGTAGGATCCGGAGAGTGTGACAGAGATGGGAAGAGTGTAGGATCCGGAGAGTGTGACAGAGATGGGGAGGGTGTAGGATCCAGAGAGTGTGACAGAGATGGGAAGAGTGTAGGATCCGGAGAGTGTGACAGAGATGGGGAGGGTGTAGGATCCGGAGCGTGTGACAGAGATGGGGAGTGTGTAGGATCCGGAGAGTGTGACAGAGATGGGAGTGTGTAGGATCCGGAGAGTGTGACAGAGATGTGAGGATGTAGGATCCGGAGAGTGTGACAGAGATGGGGAGTGTGTAGGATCCAGAGAGTGTGACAGAGATGGGAGTGTGTAGGATCCGGACAGTGTGACAGAGATGGGGAGAGTGTAGGATCCGGAGAGTGTGACAGAGATGGGAGTGTGTAGGATCCGGAGAGTGTGACAGAGCTGGGGAGAGTGTAGGATCCGGAGAGTGTGACAGAGATGGGATTGTGTAGGATCCGGAGAGTGTGACGGAGATGGGGAGAGTGTAGGATCCGGAGAGTGTGACAGAGATGGGGATGGTGTCGGATCCGGAAAGTGTGACAGAGATGGGGAGGGTTTTAGGATCCGGAGAGTGTGACAGAGATGGGAGTGTGTAGGATCCGGAGAGTGTGACAGAGATGGGGAGTGTGTAGGATCCGGAGAGTGTGACAGAGATGGGAGTATGTAGGATCCAGAGAGTGTGACAGAGATGGGAAGAGTGTAGGATCCGGAGAGTGTGACAGCGATGGGGAGAGTGTAGGATCCGGAGAGTGTGACAGAGATGGGGAGTGTGTTGTGTCCGGAGAGTGTGAAAGCGATGGGGAGAGTGTAGGATCCGGTGAGTGTGACAGAGATGTGGAGGGTGTAGGATCCGGAGAGTGTGACAGAGATGGGAAGAGTGTAGGATCCGGAGAATGTGACAGAGATGGGGAGGGTGTAGGATCCAGAGAGTGTGACAGAGATGGGAAGAGTGTAGGATCCGGAGAGTGTGACAGAGATGTAGAGGGTTTAGGATCCTTAGAGTGTGACAGAGACGGGAGTGTGTAGGATCCGGAGAGTGTGACAGAGATGTGAGGGTGTAGGATCCGGAGAGTGTGACAGAGATGGGAGTGTGTAGGATCCGGAGAGTGTGACAGAGATGTGAGGGTGTAGGATCCGGAGAGTGTGACAGAGATGGGGAGTGTGTACGATCCGGAGAGTGTGACAGAGATGGGGAGGGTGTAGGATCCGGAGAGTGTGACAGAGATGGGGAGAGTGTAGGATCCGGAGAGTGTGACACTGATGGGGAGGGTGTAGGATCCGGAGAGTGTGACAGAGATGGGAAGATTGTAGGATCCGGAGAGTGTGACAGCGATGGGAGTGTGTAGGATCCGGAGAGTATGACAGAGATGGGAAGAGTGTAGGATCCGGAGAGAGTGACAGAGATGGGTGTGTGTAGGATCCGGAGAGTGTGACAGAGATGGGAGTGTGTAGGATCCGGAGAGTGTGACAGAGATGGGAGGGTGTAGGATCCGGAGAGTGTGACAGAGATGGGGAGTGTGTAGGATCCGGAGAGTGTGACAGAGATGGGGAGAGTGTAGGATCCGGTGAGTGTGACAGAGATGTGGAGGGTGTAGGATCCGGAGAGTGACAGAGATGGGGACGCTGTAGGATTTGGTGAGTATGACAGAGATGGGGAGGGTGTAGGATCCGGAAAGTGTGACAGAGATGGGGAGAGTGTAGGATCCGGAGAGTGTGACCGAGATGTGGAGGGTGTAGGACCGGAGAGTGTGACAGAAATGGGAAAGTGTAGGATCCGGAGAGTGTGACAGAGATGGGTGGGTGTAGGATCCGGAGAGTGTGACAGAGATGGGGAGTGTGTTGTGTCCGGAGAGTGTGACAGAGATGGGGAGTGTGTAGGATCCGGAGAGTGTGAAAGCGATGGGGAGAGTGTAGGATCCGGAGAGTGTGACAGAGATGGGAGGGTGTAGCATCCGGAGAGTGTGACAGAGATGGGGAGAGTGTAGGATCTGGAGAGTGTGACAGAGATGGGGAGGGTGTAGGATCTGGAGAGTGTGACAGAGATGGGAGAGTGTAGGATCCGGAGAGTGTGACAGAGATGGGAGAGTGTAGGATCCGGAGAGTGTGACAGAGATGGGGAGAGTGTAGGATCCGGAGAGTGTGACAGAGATGGGAGGGTGTAGGATCCGGAGAGTGTGACAGAGATGGGAAGAGTGTAGGATCCGGAGAGTGTGACAGAGATGGGGAGAGTGTAGTATCCGGAGAGTGTGACAGAGATGGGAGGGTGTAGGATCCGGAGAGTGTGACAGAGATGGGAAGAGTGTAGGATCCGGAGAGTGTGACAGAGATGGGGAGGGTGTAGGATCCAGAGAGTGTGACAGAGATGGGAAGAGTGTAGGATCCGGAGAGTGTGACAGAGATGGGGAGGGTGTAGGATCCGGAGCGTGTGACAGAGATGGGGAGTGTGTAGGATCCGGAGAGTGTGACAGAGATGGGAGTGTGTAGGATCCGGTGAGTGTGACAGAGATGTGAGGATGTAGGATCCGGAGAGTGTGACAGAGATGGGGAGTGTGTAGGATCCAGAGAGTGTGACAGAGATGGGAGTGTGTAGGATCCAGACAGTGTGACAGAGATGGGGAGAGTGTAGGATCCGGAGAGTGTGACAGAGATGGGAGTGTGTAGGATCCGGAGAGTGTGACAGAGATGTGAGGATGTAGGATCCGGAGAGTGTGACAGAGATGGGGAGTGTGTAGGATCCAGAGAGTGTGACAGAGATGGGAGTGTGTAGGATCCGGACAGTGTGACAGAGATGGGGAGAGTGTAGGATCCGGAGAGTGTGACAGAGATGGGAGTGTGTAGGATCCGGAGAGTGTGACAGAGCTGGGGAGAGTGTAGGATCCGGAGAGTGTGACAGAGATGGGATTGTGTAGGATCCGGAGAGTGTGACGGAGATGGGGAGAGTGTAGGATCCGGAGAGTGTGACAGAGATGGGGATGGTGTCGGATCCGGAAAGTGTGACAGAGATGGGGAGGGTTTTAGGATCCGGAGAGTGTGACAGAGATGGGAGTGTGTAGGATCCGGAGAGTGTGACAGAGATGGGGAGTGTGTAGGATCCGGAGAGTGTGACAGAGATGGGAGTATGTAGGATCCAGAGAGTGTGACAGAGATGGGAAGAGTGTAGGATCCGGAGAGTGTGACAGCGATGGGGAGAGTGTAGGATCCGGAGAGTGTGACAGAGATGGGGAGTGTGTTGTGTCCGGAGAGTGTGAAAGCGATGGGGAGAGTGTAGGATCCGGTGAGTGTGACAGAGATGTGGAGGGTGTAGGATCCGGAGAGTGTGACAGAGATGGGAAGAGTGTAGGATCCGGAGAATGTGACAGAGATGGGGAGGGTGTAGGATCCAGAGAGTGTGACAGAGATGGGAAGAGTGTAGGATCCGGAGAGTGTGACAGAGATGTAGAGGGTTTAGGATCCTTAGAGTGTGACAGAGACGGGAGTGTGTAGGATCCGGAGAGTGTGACAGAGATGTGAGGGTGTAGGATCCGGAGAGTGTGACAGAGATGGGAGTGTGTAGGATCCGGAGAGTGTGACAGAGATGTGAGGGTGTAGGATCCGGAGAGTGTGACAGAGATGGGGAGTGTGTACGATCAGGAGAGTGTGACAGAGATGGGGAGGGTGTAGGATCCGGAGAGTGTGACAGAGATGGGGAGAGTGTAGGATCCGGAGAGTGTGACACTGATGGGGAGGGTGTAGGATCCGGAGAGTGTGACAGAGATGGGAAGATTGTAGGATCCGGAGAGTGTGACAGCGATGGGAGTGTGTAGGATCCGGAGAGTATGACAGAGATGGGAAGAGTGTAGGATCCGGAGAGAGTGACAGAGATGGGTGTGTGTAGGATCCGGAGAGTGTGACAGAGATGGGAGTGTGTAGGATCCGGAGAGTGTGACACAGATGGGAGGGTGTAGGATCCGGAGAGTGTGACAGAGATGGGGAGTGTGTAGGATCCGGAGAGTGTGACAGAGATGGGGAGAGTGTAGGATCCGGTGAGTGTGACAGAGATGTGGAGGGTGTAGGATCCGGAGAGTGACAGAGATGGGGACGCTGTAGGATTTGGTGAGTATGACAGAGATGGGGAGGGTGTAGGATCCGGAAAGTGTGACAGAGATGGGGAGAGTGTAGGATCCGGAGAGTGTGACCGAGATGTGGAGGGTGTAGGACCGGAGAGTGTGACAGAAATGGGAAAGTGTAGGATCCGGAGAGTGTGACAGAGATGGGTGGGTGTAGGATCCGGAGAGTGTGACAGAGATGGGGAGTGTGTTGTGTCCGGAGAGTGTGACAGAGATGGGGAGTGTGTAGGATCCGGAGAGTGTGAAAGCGATGGGGAGAGTGTAGGATCCGGAGAGTGTGACAGAGATGGGAGGGTGTAGCATCCGGAGAGTGTGACAGAGATGGGGAGAGTGTAGGATCCGGAGAGTGTGACAGAGATGGGGAGGGTGTAGGATCTGGAGAGTGTGACAGAGATGGGAGTGTGTTGGATCCGGAGTGTGTGACAGAGATGGGGAGGGATTTGGATCCGGAGAGTGTGACAGAGATGGGGAGGGATTTGGATCCGGAGAGTGTGACAGAGATGGGGAGGGTGTAGGGTCCGGAGAGTGTGACAGACATGGTCGGGTGTGTAGGATCCGGAGAGTGTGACAGAGATGGGGAGTGTGTAGGATCCGGAGAGTGTGACAGAGATGGGAGAGTGTAGCATCCGGAGAGTGTGACAGAGATGTGAGGGTGTAGGATCCGGAGAGTGTGACAGCGATGGGGAGGGTGTAGGATCCGGAGCGTGTGACAGAGATGGGGAGTGTGTAGGATCCGGAGAGTGTGACAGAGATGGGAGAGTGTAGGATCCGGAGAGTGTGACAGAGATGGGGAGAGTGTCGGATCCGGAGAGTGTGACAGAGATGGGGAGGGTGTAGGATCCGGAGAGTGTGACAGAGATGGGGAGAGTGTAGGATCCAGGGAGTGTGACAGAGATGGGAGAGTGTAGGATCCGGAGAGTGTGACAGAGATGGGGAGAGTGTAGGATCCGGAGCGTGTGACAGAGATGGGGAGAGTGTAGGATCCAGGGAGTGTGACAGAGATGGGAGAGTGTAGGATCCGGAGAGTGTGACAGAGATGTGAGGGTGTAGGATCCGGAGAGTGTGACAGAGATGGGGAGGGTGTAGGATCCGGAGCGTGTGACAGAGATGGGGAGTGTGTAGGATCCGGAGAGTGTGACAGAGATGGGAGAGTGTAGGATCCGGAGAGTGTGACAGAGATGGGGAGAGTGTCGGATCCAGGGAGTGTGACAGAGATGGGGAGGGTGTAGGATCCGGAGAGTGTGACAGAGATGGGGAGAGTGTAGGATCCAGGGAGTGTGACAGAGATGGGAGAGTGTAGGATCCGGAGAGTGTGACAGAGATGGGGAGAGTGTAGGATCCGGAGCGTGTGACAGAGATGGGGAGAGTGTAGGATCCAGGGAGTGTGACAGAGATGGGAGAGTGTAGGATCCGGAGAGTGTGACAGAGATGGGGAGGGTGTAGGATCCGGAGAGTGTGACAGAGATGGGGAGGGATTTGGATCCGGAGAGTGTGACAGAGATGGGGAGGGATTTGGATCCGTTGAGTGTGACAGAGATGGGGAGGGATTTGGATCCGGAGAGTGTGACAGAGATGGGGAGGGTGTAGGGTCCGGAGAGTGTGACAGACATGGTCGGGTGTGTAGGATCCGGAGAGTGTGACAGAGATGGGGAGTGTGTTGTGTCCGGAGAGTGTGACAGAGATGGGGAGTGTGTAGGATCCGGAGAGTGTGAAAGCGATGGGGAGAGTGTAGGATCCGGAGAGTGTGACAGAGATGGGAGGGTGTAGGATCCGGAGAGTGTGACAGAGATGGGGAGAGTGTAGGATCCGGAGAGTGTGACAGAGATGGGAAGAGTGTAGGATCCGGAGAGTGTGACAGAGATGGGAAGAGTGTAGGATCCGGAGAGTGTGACAGCGATGGGGAGAGTGTAGGATCCGGTGAGTGTGACAGAGATGGGAGGGTGTAGCATCCGGAGAGTGTGACAGAGATGGGGAGGGTGTAGGATCCGGAGAGCGTGACAGAGATGGGAAGAGTGTAGGATCCGGAGAGTATGACAATGATGGGGAGGGTGTAGGATCCGGGGAGTGTGACAGAGATGGGAGTGTGTTGGATCCGGAGAGTGTGACAGAGATGGGAAGAGTGTAGGATCCGGAGAGTGTGACAGAGATGGGAGTGTGTAGGATCCGGAGAGTATGACAGAGATGGGAGTGTGTAGGATCCGGAGAGTGTGACAGAGATAGGGAGTGTGTAGGATCCGGAGAGTGTCACAGAGACGGGGAGGGTGTAGGATCCGGAGAGTGTGACAGTGATGTGGAGTGTGTTGGATCCGGAGAGTGTGACAGAGATGGGAGTGTGTAGGATCCGGAGAGTGTGACAGTGATGGGGAGTGTGTAGGATCCGGAGAGTGTGACAGAGATGTGAGGGTGTAGGATCCGGAGAGTGTGACAGAGATGGGGAGGGTGTAGGATCCGGAGAGTGTGACAGAGATGGGAGGGTGTAGGATCCGGAGCGTGTGACAGAGATGGGGAGTGTGTAGGATCCGGAGAGTGTGACAGAGATGTGAGGGTGTAGGATCCGGAGAGTGTGACAGAGATGGGGAGGGTGTAGGATCCGGAGCGTGTGACAGAGATGGGGAGTGTGTAGGATCCGGAGAGTGTGACAGAGATGGGAGTGTGTAGGATCCGGAGAGTGTGACAGAGATGTGAGGGTGTAGGATCCGGAGAGTTTGACAGAGATGGGGAGTGTGTAGGATCCGGAGAGTGTGACAGAGATGGGGAGGGTGTAGGATCCGGAGAGTGTGACAGAGATGGGGAGAGTGTAGGATCCGGAGAGTGTGACAGAGATGGGGAGGGTGTAGGATCCGGAGAGTGTGACAGAGATGGGAGTGTGTAGGATCCTTAGTGTGTGACAGAGATGGGAGTGTGTAGGATCCGGAGAGTGTGACAGAGATGGGAAGAGTGTAGGATCCGGAGAGTGTGACAGCGATGGGAGTGTGTAGGATCCGGAGAGTGTGACAGAGATGGGAAGAGTGTAGGATCCGGAAAGTGTGACAGAGATGGGTGTGTGTAGGATCCGGAGAGTGTGACAGAGATGGGAGTGTGTAGGATCCGGAGAGTGTGACAGAGATGGGGAGTTTGTAGGATACGGAGTGTGTGACAGCGATGGGGAGGGTGTAGGATCCGGAGAGTGTGACAGAGATGTGGAGGGTGTAGGATCCGGAGAGTGTGACAGAGATGGGAGAGTGTAGGATCCGGAGAGTGTGACAGAGATGGGGAGAGTGTAGGATCCGGAGAGTGTGACAGAGATGGGTGGGTGTAGGATCCGGAGAGTGTGACAGAGATGGGGAGGGTGTAGGATCCGGAGAGTGTGACAGAGATGGGGAGAGTGTAGGATCCGGAGAGTGTGACAGAGATGGGAGGGTGTAGGATCCGGAGCGTGTGACAGAGATGGGGAGTGTGTAGGATCCGGAGAGTGTGACAGAGATGTGAGGGTGTAGGATCCGGAGAGTGTGACAGAGATGGGGAGGGTGTAGGATCCGGAGCGTGTGACAGAGATGGGGAGTGTGTAGGATCCGGAGAGTGTGACAGAGATGGGAGTGTGTAGGATCCGGAGAGTGTGACAGAGATGTGAGGGTGTAGGATCCGGAGAGTTTGACAGAGATGGGGAGTGTGTAGGATCCGGAGAGTGTGACAGAGATGGGGAGGGTGTAGGATCCGGAGAGTGTGACAGAGATGGGGAGAGTGTAGGATCCGGAGAGTGTGACAGAGATGGGGAGGGTGTAGGATCCGGAGAGTGTGACAGAGATGGGAGTGTGTAGGATCCTTAGTGTGTGACAGAGATGGGAGTGTGTAGGATCCGGAGAGTGTGACAGAGATGGGAAGAGTGTAGGATCCGGAGAGTGTGACAGCGATGGGAGTGTGTAGGATCCGGAGAGTGTGACAGAGATGGGAAGAGTGTAGGATCCGGAAAGTGTGACAGAGATGGGTGTGTGTAGGATCCGGAGAGTGTGACAGAGATGGGAGTGTGTAGGATCCGGAGAGTGTGACAGAGATGGGGAGTTTGTAGGATACGGAGTGTGTGACAGCGATGGGGAGGGTGTAGGATCCGGAGAGTGTGACAGAGATGTGGAGGGTGTAGGATCCGGAGAGTGTGACAGAGATGGGAGAGTGTAGGATCCGGAGAGTGTGACAGAGATGGGGAGAGTGTAGGATCCGGAGAGTGTGACAGAGATGGGTGGGTGTAGGATCCGGAGAGTGTGACAGAGATGGGGAGGGTGTAGGATCCGGAGAGTGTGACAGAGATGGGGAGAGTGTAGGATCCGGAGAGTGTGACAGAGATGGGGAGGGTGTAGGATCTGGAGAGTGTGACAGAGATGGGAGAGTGTAGGATCCGGAGAGTGTGACAGAGATGGGAGAGTGTAGGATCCGGAGAGTGTGACAGAGATGGGGAGAGCGTAGGATCCAGGGAGTGTGACAGAGATGGGGAGGGTGTAGGATCCAGGGAGTGTGACAGAGATGGGGAGAGTGTAGGATCCAGAGAGTGTGACAGAGATGGGAGTGTGTAGGATCCGGACAGTGTGACAGAGATGGGGAGAGTGTATGATCCGGAGAGTGTGACAGAGATGGGAGTGTGTAGGATCCGGAGAGTGTGACAGAGCTGGGGAGAGTGTAGGATCCGGAGAGTGCGACAGAGATGGGATTGTGTAGGATCCGGAGAGTGTGACGGAGATGGGGAGAGTGTAGGATCCAGAGAGTGTGACAGAGATGGTCGGGTGTAGGATATGGAGCATTTCACAGAGACGGGGAGGGTGTAGGGTCCGGAGAGTGTGACCGAGATGTGGAGGGTGTAGGACCGGAGAGTGTGACAGAGATGGGGAGAGTGTAGGATCCGGAGAGTGTGACAGAGATGGGGAGGGTGTAGGATCCGGAAAGTGTGACAGAGATGGGGAGGGTTTTAGGATCCGGAGAGTATGACAGAGATGGGGAGAGTGTAGGATCCGGAGAGTGTAACAGAGATGGGTGGGTGTAGGATCCAGAGAGTGTGACAGAGATGGGGAGAGTGTAGGATCCGGAGAGTGTGACAGAGATGGGGAGTGTGTTGTGTCCGGAGAGTGTGACAGAGTTGGGGAGTGTGTAGGATCCGGAGAGTGTGACAGAGATGGGAGGGTGTAGGATCCAGAGAGTGTGACAGAGATGGGAAGAGTGTAGGATCCGGAGAGTGTGACAGAGATGGGGAGAGTGTAGTATCCGGAGAGTGTGACAGAGATGGGAGGGTGTAGGATCCGGAGAGTGTGATAGAGCTGGGAAGAGTGTAGGATCCGGAGAGTGTGACAGAGATGGGGAGGGTGTAGGATCCAGAGTGTGTGACAGAGATGGGAAGAGTGTAGGATCCGGAGAGTGTGACAGAGATGGGGAGGGTGTAGGATCCGGAGCGTGTGACAGAGATGGGGAGTGTGTAGGATCCGGAGAGTGTGACAGAGATGGGAGTGTGTAGGATCCGGAGAGTGTGACAGAGATGTGAGGATGTAGGATCCGGAGAGTGTGACAGAGATGGGGAGTGTGTAGGATCCAGAGAGTGTGACAGAGATGGGAGTGTGTAGGATCCGGACAGTGTGACAGAGATGGGGAGAGTGTAGGATCCGGAGAGTGTGACAGAGATGGGAGTGTGTAGGATCCGGAGAGTGTGACAGAGCTGGGGAGAGTGTAGGATCCGGAGAGTGTGACAGAGATGGGATTGTGTAGGATCCGGAGAGTGTGACGGAGATGGGGAGAGTGTAGGATCCGGAGAGTGTGACAGAGATGGGGAGGGTGTCGGATCCGGAAAGTGTGACAGAGATGGGGAGGGTTTTAGGATCCGGAGAGTGTGACAGAGATGGGAGTGTGTAGGATCCGGAGAGTGTGACAGAGATGGGGAGTGTGTAGGATCCGGAGAGTGTGACAGAGATGGGAGTGTGTAGGATCCAGAGAGTGTGACAGAGATGGGAAGAGTGTAGGATCCGGAGAGTGTGACAGCGATGGGGAGAGTGTAGGATCCGGAGAGTGTGACAGAGATGGGGAGTGTGTTGTGTCCGGAGAGTGTGAAAGCGATGGGGAGAGTGTAGGATCCGGTGAGTGTGACAGAGATGTGGAGGGTGTAGGATCCGGAGAGTGTGACAGAGATGGGAAGAGTGCAGGATCCGGAGAGTGTGGCAGAGATGGGGAGGGTGTAGGATCCGGAGAGTGTGACAGAGATGGGAGTGTGTAGGATGCGGAAAGTGTGACAGAGATGGGAGTGTGTAGGATCCGGAGAGTATGACAGAGATGGGAGTGTGTAGGATCCGGAGAGTGTGACAGAGATGGGGAGTGTGTAGGATCCGGAGAGTGTCACAGAGACGGGGAGGGTGTAGGATCCGGAGAGTGTGACAGAGATGTGGAGTGTGTTGGATCCGGAGAGTGTGACAGAGATGGGAAGAGTGTAGGATCCGGAAAGTGTGACAGAGATGGGTGTGTGTAGGATCCGGAGAGTGTGACAGAGATGGGAGTGTGTAGGATCCGGAGAGTGTGACAGAGATGGGGAGTTTGTAGGATACGGAGTGTGTGACAGAGATGGGGAGGGTGTAGGATCCGGAGAGTGTGACAGAGATGTGGAGGGTGTAGGATCCGGAGAGTGTGACAGAGATGGGAGAGTGTAGGATCCGGAGAGTGTGACAGAGATGGGGAGAGTGTAGGATCCGGAGAGTGTGACAGAGATGGGTGGGTGTAGGATCCGGAGAGTGTGACAGAGATGGGGAGGGTGTAGGATCCGGAGAGTGTGACAGAGATGGGGAGAGTGTAGGATCCGGAGAGTGTGACAGAGATGGGGAGGGTGTAGGATCTGGAGAGTGTGACAGAGATGGGAGAGTGTAGGATCCGGAGAGTGTGACAGAGATGGGAGAGTGTAGGATCCGGAGAGTGTGACAGAGATGGGGAGAGTGTAGGATCCAGGGAGTGTGACAGAGATGGGGAGGGTGTAGGATCCAGGGAGTGTGACAGAGATGGGGAGAGTGTAGGATCCAGAGAGTGTGACAGAGATGGGAGTGTGTAGGATCCGGACAGTGTGACAGAGATGGGGAGAGTGTAGGATCCGGAGAGTGTGACAGAGATGGGAGTGTGTAGGATCCGGAGAGTGTGACAGAGCTGGGGAGAGTGTAGGATCCGGAGAGTGTGACAGAGATGGGATTGTGTAGGATCCGGAGAGTGTGACGGAGATGGGGAGAGTGTAGGATCCAGAGAGTGTGACAGAGATGGTCGGGTGTAGGATATGGAGCATTTCACAGAGACGGGGAGGGTGTAGGGTCCGGAGAGTGTGACCGAGATGTGGAGGGTGTAGGACCGGAGAGTGTGACAGAGATGGGGAGAGTGTAGGATCCGGAGAGTGTGACAGAGATGGGGAGGGTGTAGGATCCGGAAAGTGTGACAGAGATGGGGAGGGTTTTAGGATCCGGAGAGTATGACAGAGATGGGGAGAGTGTAGGATCCGGAGAGTGTAACAGAGATGGGTGGGTGTAGGATCCAGAGAGTGTGACAGAGATGGGGAGAGTGTAGGATCCGGAGAGTGTGACAGAGATGGGGAGTGTGTTGTGTCCGGAGAGTGTGACAGAGTTGGGGAGTGTGTAGGATCCGGAGAGTGTGACAGAGATGGGAGGGTGTAGGATCCAGAGAGTGTGACAGAGATGGGAAGAGTGTAGGATCCGGAGAGTGTGACAGAGATGGGGAGAGTGTAGTATCCGGAGAGTGTGACAGAGATGGGAGGGTGTAGGATCCGGAGAGTGTGATAGAGCTGGGAAGAGTGTAGGATCCGGAGAGTGTGACAGAGATGGGGAGGGTGTAGGATCCAGAGAGTGTGACAGAGATGGGAAGAGTGTAGGATCCGGAGAGTGTGACAGAGATGGGGAGGGTGTAGGATCCGGAGCGTGTGACAGAGATGGGGAGTGTGTAGGATCCGGAGAGTGTGACAGAGATGGGAGTGTGTAGGATCCGGAGAGTGTGACAGAGATGTGAGGATGTAGGATCCGGAGAGTGTGACAGAGATGGGGAGTGTGTAGGATCCAGAGAGTGTGACAGAGATGGGAGTGTGTAGGATCCGGACAGTGTGACAGAGATGGGGAGAGTGTAGGATCCGGAGAGTGTGACAGAGATGGGAGTGTGTAGGATCCGGAGAGTGTGACAGAGCTGGGGAGAGTGTAGGATCCGGAGAGTGTGACAGAGAAGGGATTGTGTAGGATCCGGAGAGTGTGACGGAGATGGGGAGAGTGTAGGATCCGGAGAGTGTGACAGAGATGGGGAGGGTGTCGGATCCGGAAAGTGTGACAGAGATGGGGAGGGTTTTAGGATCCGGAGAGTGTGACAGAGATGGGAGTGTGTAGGATCCGGAGAGTGTGACAGAGATGGGGAGTGTGTAGGATCCGGAGAGTGTGACAGAGATGGGAGTGTGTAGGATCCAGAGAGTGTGACAGAGATGGGAAGAGTGTAGGATCCGGAGAGTGTGACAGCGATGGGGAGAGTGTAGGATCCGGAGAGTGTGACAGAGATGGGGAGTGTGTTGTGTCCGGAGAGTGTGAAAGCGATGGGGAGAGTGTAGGATCCAGTGAGTGTGACAGAGATGTGGAGGGTGTAGGATCCAGAGAGTGTGACAGAGATGGGAAGAGTGCAGGATCCGGAGAGTGTGACAGAGATGGGGAGGGTGTAGGATCCGGAGAGTGTGACAGAGATGGGAGTGTGTAGGATGCGGAAAGTGTGACAGAGATGGGAGTGTGTAGGATCCGGAGAGTATGACAGAGATGGGAGTGTGTAGGATCCGGAGAGTGTGACAGAGATGGGGAGTGTGTAGGATCCAGAGAGTGTGACAGAGATGGGAGTGTGTAGGATCCGGACAGTGTGACAGAGATGGGGAGAGTGTAGGATCCGGAGAGTGTGACAGAGATGGGAGTGTGTAGGATCCGGAGAGTGTGACAGAGCTGGGGAGAGTGTAGGATCCGGAGAGTGTGACAGAGATGGGATTGTGTAGGATCCGGAGAGTGTGACGGAGATGGGGAGAGTGTAGGATCCGGAGAGTGTGACAGAGATGGGGAGGGTGTCGGATCCGGAAAGTGTGACAGAGATGGGGAGGGTTTTAGGATCCGGAGAGTGTGACAGAGATGGGAGTGTGTAGGATCCGGAGAGTGTGACAGAGATGGGGAGTGTGTAGGATCCGGAGAGTGTGACAGAGATGGGAGTGTGTAGGATCCAGAGAGTGTGACAGAGATGGGAAGAGTGTAGGATCCGGAGAGTGTGACAGCGATGGGGAGAGTGTAGGATCCGGAGAGTGTGACAGAGATGGGGAGTGTGTTGTGTCCGGAGAGTGTGAAAGCGATGGGGAGAGTGTAGGATCCGGTGAGTGTGACAGAGATGTGGAGGGTGTAGGATCCGGAGAGTGTGACAGAGATGGGAAGAGTGCAGGATCCGGAGAGTGTGACAGAGATGGGGAGGGTGTAGGATCCGGAGAGTGTGACAGAGATGGGAGTGTGTAGGATGCGGAAAGTGTGACAGAGATGGGAGTGTGTAGGATCCGGAGAGTATGACAGAGATGGGAGTGTGTAGGATCCGGAGAGTGTGACAGAGATGGGGAGTGTGTAGGATCCGGAGAGTGTCACAGAGACGGGGAGGGTGTAGGATCCGGAGAGTGTGACAGAGATGTGGAGTGTGTTGGATCCGGAGAGTGTGACAGAGATGGGAGTGTGTAGGATCCGGAGAGTGTGACAGTGATGGGGAGTGTGTAGGATCCGGAGAGTGTGACAGAGATGTGAGGGTGTAGGATCCGGAGAGTGTGACAGAGATGGGGAGGGTGTAGGATCCGGAGAGTGTGACAGAGATGGGAGGGTGTAGGATCCGGAGCGTGTGACAGAGATGGGGAGTGTGTAGGATCCGGAGAGTGTGACTGAGATGGGAGTGTGTAGGATCCGGAGAGTGTGACAGAGATGTGAGGGTGTAGGATCCGGAGAGTGTGACAGAGACGGGGAGGGTGTAGGATCCGGAGCGTGTGACAGAGATGGGGAGTGTGTAGGATCCGGAGAGTGTGACAGAGATGGGAGTGTGTAGGATCCGGAGAGTGTGACAGAGATGTGAGGGTGTAGGATCCGGAGAGTTTGACAGAGATGGGGAGTGTGTAGGATCCGGAGAGTGTGACAGAGATGGGGAGGGTGTAGGATCCGGAGAGTGTGACAGAGATGGGGAGAGTGTAGGATCCGGAGAGTGTGACAGAGATGGGGAGGGTGTAGGATCCGGAGAGTGTGACAGAGATGGGAGTGTGTAGGATCCTTAGTGTGTGACAGAGATGGGAGTGTGTAGGATCCGGAGAGTGTGACAGAGATGGGAAGAGTGTAGGATCCGGAGAGTGTGACAGCGATGGGAGTGTGTAGGATCCGGAGAGTGTGACAGAGATGGGAGAGTGTAGGATCCGGAGAGTGTGACAGAGATGGGGAGAGTGTAGGATCCGGATAGTGTGACAGAGATGGGTGGGTGTAGGATCCGGAGAGTGTGACAGAGATGGGGAGGGTGTAGGATCCGGAGAGTGTGACAGAGATGGGGAGAGTGTAGGATCCGGAGAGTGTGACAGAGATGGGGAGGGTGTAGGATCTGGAGAGTGTGACAGAGATGGGAGAGTGTAGGATCCGGAGAGTGTGACAGAGATGGGAGAGTGTAGGATCCGGAGAGTGTGACAGAGATGGGGAGAGTGTAGGATCCAGGGAGTGTGACAGAGATGGGGAGGGTGTAGGATCCAGGGAGTGTGACAGAGATGGGGAGAGTGTAGGATCCAGAGAGTGTGACAGAGATGGGAGTGTGTAGGATCCGGACAGTGTGACAGAGATGGGGAGAGTGTAGGATCCGGAGAGTGTGACAGAGATGGGAGTGTGTAGGATCCGGAGAGTGTGACAGAGCTGGGGAGAGTGTAGGATCCGGAGAGTGTGACAAAGATGGGATTGTGTAGGATCCGGAGAGTGTGACGGAGATGGGGAGAGTGTAGGATCCAGAGAGTGTGACAGAGATGGTCGGGTGTAGGATATGGAGCATTTCACAGAGACGGGGAGGGTGTAGGGTCCGGAGAGTGTGACCGAGATGTGGAGGGTGTAGGACCGGAGAGTGTGACAGAGATGGGGAGAGTGTAGGATCCGGAGAGTGTGACAGAGATGGGGAGAGTGTAGGATCCGGAAAGTGTGACCGAGATGGGGAGGGTTTTTGGATCCGGAGAGTATGACAGAGATGGGGAGAGTGTAGGATCCGGAGAGTGTAACAGAGATGGGTGGGTGTAGGATCCAGAGAGTGTGACAGAGATGGGGAGAGTGTAGGATCCGGAGAGTGTGACAGAGATGGGGAGTGTGTTGTGTCCGGAGAGTGTGACAGAGATGGGGAGTGTGTAGGATCCGGAGAGTGTGACAGAGATGGGAGGGTGTAGGATCCAGAGAGTGTGACAGAGATGGGAAGAGTGTAGGATCCGGAGAGTGTGACAGAGATGGGGAGAGTGTAGTATCCGGAGAGTGTGACAGAGATGGGAGGGTGTAGGATCCGGAGAGTGTGACAGAGATGGGAAGAGTGTAGGATCCGGAGAGTGTGACAGAGATGGGGAGGGTGTAGGATCCAGAGAGTGTGACAGAGATGGGAAGAGTGTAGGATCCGGAGAGTGTGACAGAGATGGGGAGGGTGTAGGATCCGGAGCGTGTGACAGAGATGGGGAGTGTGTAGGATCCGGAGAGTGTGACAGAGATGGGAGTGTGTAGGATCCGGAGAGTGTGACAGAGATGTGAGGATGTAGGATCCGGAGAGTGTGACAGAGATGGGGAGTGTGTAGGATCCAGAGAGTGTGACAGAGATGGGAGTGTGTAGGATCCGGACAGTGTGACAGAGATGGGGAGAGTGCAGGATCCGGAGAGTGTGGCAGAGATGGGGAGGGTGTAGGATCCGGAGAGTGTGACAGAGATGGGAGTGTGTAGGATGCGGAAAGTGTGACAGAGATGGGAGTGTGTAGGATCCGGAGAGTATGACAGAGATGGGAGTGTGTAGGATCCGGAGAGTGTGACAGAGATGGGGAGTGTGTAGGATCCGGAGAGTGTCACAGAGACGGGGAGGGTGTAGGATCCGGAGAGTGTGACAGAGATGTGGAGTGTGTTGGATCCGGAGAGTGTGACAGAGATGGGAAGAGTGTAGGATCCGGAAAGTGTGACAGAGATGGGTGTGTGTAGGATCCGGAGAGTGTGACAGAGATGGGAGTGTGTAGGATCCGGAGAGTGTGACAGAGATGGGGAGTTTGTAGGATACGGAGTGTGTGACAGAGATGGGGAGGGTGTAGGATCCGGAGAGTGTGACAGAGATGTGGAGGGTGTAGGATCCGGAGAGTGTGACAGAGATGGGAGAGTGTAGGATCCGGAGAGTGTGACAGAGATGGGGAGAGTGTAGGATCCGGAGAGTGTGACAGAGATGGGTGGGTGTAGGATCCGGAGAGTGTGACAGAGATGGGGAGGGTGTAGGATCCGGAGAGTGTGACAGAGATGGGGAGAGTGTAGGATCCGGAGAGTGTGACAGAGATGGGGAGGGTGTAGGATCTGGAGAGTGTGACAGAGATGGGAGAGTGTAGGATCCGGAGAGTGTGACAGAGATGGGAGAGTGTAGGATCCGGAGAGTGTGACAGAGATGGGGAGAGTGTAGGATCCAGGGAGTGTGACAGAGATGGGGAGGGTGTAGGATCCAGGGAGTGTGACAGAGATGGGGAGAGTGTAGGATCCAGAGAGTGTGACAGAGATGGGAGTGTGTAGGATCCGGACAGTGTGACAGAGATGGGGAGAGTGTAGGATCCGGAGAGTGTGACAGAGATGGGAGTGTGTAGGATCCGGAGAGTGTGACAGAGCTGGGGAGAGTGTAGGATCCGGAGAGTGTGACAGAGATGGGATTGTGTAGGATCCGGAGAGTGTGACGGAGATGGGGAGAGTGTAGGATCCAGAGAGTGTGACAGAGATGGTCGGGTGTAGGATATGGAGCATTTCACAGAGACGGGGAGGGTGTAGGGTCCGGAGAGTGTGACCGAGATGTGGAGGGTGTAGGACCGGAGAGTGTGACAGAGATGGGGAGAGTGTAGGATCCGGAGAGTGTGACAGAGATGGGGAGGGTGTAGGATCCGGAAAGTGTGACAGAGATGGGGAGGGTTTTAGGATCCGGAGAGTATGACAGAGATGGGGAGAGTGTAGGATCCGGAGAGTGTAACAGAGATGGGTGGGTGTAGGATCCAGAGAGTGTGACAGAGATGGGGAGAGTGTAGGATCCGGAGAGTGTGACAGAGATGGGGAGTGTGTTGTGTCCGGAGAGTGTGACAGAGTTGGGGAGTGTGTAGGATCCGGAGAGTGTGACAGAGATGGGAGGGTGTAGGATCCAGAGAGTGTGACAGAGATGGGAAGAGTGTAGGATCCGGAGAGTGTGACAGAGATGGGGAGAGTGTAGTATCCGGAGAGTGTGACAGAGATGGGAGGGTGTAGGATCCGGAGAGTGTGATAGAGCTGGGAAGAGTGTAGGATCCGGAGAGTGTGACAGAGATGGGGAGGGTGTAGGATCCAGAGAGTGTGACAGAGATGGGAAGAGTGTAGGATCCGGAGAGTGTGACAGAGATGGGGAGGGTGTAGGATCCGGAGCGTGTGACAGAGATGGGGAGTGTGTAGGATCCGGAGAGTGTGACAGAGATGGGAGTGTGTAGGATCCGGAGAGTGTGACAGAGATGTGAGGATGTAGGATCCGGAGAGTGTGACAGAGATGGGGAGTGTGTAGGATCCAGAGAGTGTGACAGAGATGGGAGTGTGTAGGATCCGGACAGTGTGACAGAGATGGGGAGAGTGTAGGATCCGGAGAGTGTGACAGAGATGGGAGTGTGTAGGATCCGGAGAGTGTGACAGAGCTGGGGAGAGTGTAGGATCCGGAGAGTGTGACAGAGAAGGGATTGTGTAGGATCCGGAGAGTGTGACGGAGATGGGGAGAGTGTAGGATCCGGAGAGTGTGACAGAGATGGGGAGGGTGTCGGATCCGGAAAGTGTGACAGAGATGGGGAGGGTTTTAGGATCCGGAGAGTGTGACAGAGATGGGAGTGTGTAGGATCCGGAGAGTGTGACAGAGATGGGGAGTGTGTAGGATCCGGAGAGTGTGACAGAGATGGGAGTGTGTAGGATCCAGAGAGTGTGACAGAGATGGGAAGAGTGTAGGATCCGGAGAGTGTGACAGCGATGGGGAGAGTGTAGGATCCGGAGAGTGTGACAGAGATGGGGAGTGTGTTGTGTCCGGAGAGTGTGAAAGCGATGGGGAGAGTGTAGGATCCAGTGAGTGTGACAGAGATGTGGAGGGTGTAGGATCCAGAGAGTGTGACAGAGATGGGAAGAGTGCAGGATCCGGAGAGTGTGACAGAGATGGGGAGGGTGTAGGATCCGGAGAGTGTGACAGAGATGGGAGTGTGTAGGATGCGGAAAGTGTGACAGAGATGGGAGTGTGTAGGATCCGGAGAGTATGACAGAGATGGGAGTGTGTAGGATCCGGAGAGTGTGACAGAGATGGGGAGTGTGTAGGATCCAGAGAGTGTGACAGAGATGGGAGTGTGTAGGATCCGGACAGTGTGACAGAGATGGGGAGAGTGTAGGATCCGGAGAGTGTGACAGAGATGGGAGTGTGTAGGATCCGGAGAGTGTGACAGAGCTGGGGAGAGTGTAGGATCCGGAGAGTGTGACAGAGATGGGATTGTGTAGGATCCGGAGAGTGTGACGGAGATGGGGAGAGTGTAGGATCCGGAGAGTGTGACAGAGATGGGGAGGGTGTCGGATCCGGAAAGTGTGACAGAGATGGGGAGGGTTTTAGGATCCGGAGAGTGTGACAGAGATGGGAGTGTGTAGGATCCGGAGAGTGTGACAGAGATGGGGAGTGTGTAGGATCCGGAGAGTGTGACAGAGATGGGAGTGTGTAGGATCCAGAGAGTGTGACAGAGATGGGAAGAGTGTAGGATCCGGAGAGTGTGACAGCGATGGGGAGAGTGTAGGATCCGGAGAGTGTGACAGAGATGGGGAGTGTGTTGTGTCCGGAGAGTGTGAAAGCGATGGGGAGAGTGTAGGATCCGGTGAGTGTGACAGAGATGTGGAGGGTGTAGGATCCGGAGAGTGTGACAGAGATGGGAAGAGTGCAGGATCCGGAGAGTGTGACAGAGATGGGGAGGGTGTAGGATCCGGAGAGTGTGACAGAGATGGGAGTGTGTAGGATGCGGAAAGTGTGACAGAGATGGGAGTGTGTAGGATCCGGAGAGTATGACAGAGATGGGAGTGTGTAGGATCCGGAGAGTGTGACAGAGATGGGGAGTGTGTAGGATCCGGAGAGTGTCACAGAGACGGGGAGGGTGTAGGATCCGGAGAGTGTGACAGAGATGTGGAGTGTGTTGGATCCGGAGAGTGTGACAGAGATGGGAGTGTGTAGGATCCGGAGAGTGTGACAGTGATGGGGAGTGTGTAGGATCCGGAGAGTGTGACAGAGATGTGAGGGTGTAGGATCCGGAGAGTGTGACAGAGATGGGGAGGGTGTAGGATCCGGAGAGTGTGACAGAGATGGGAGGGTGTAGGATCCGGAGCGTGTGACAGAGATGGGGAGTGTGTAGGATCCGGAGAGTGTGACTGAGATGGGAGTGTGTAGGATCCGGAGAGTGTGACAGAGATGTGAGGGTGTAGGATCCGGAGAGTGTGACAGAGACGGGGAGGGTGTAGGATCCGGAGCGTGTGACAGAGATGGGGAGTGTGTAGGATCCGGAGAGTGTGACAGAGATGGGAGTGTGTAGGATCCGGAGAGTGTGACAGAGATGTGAGGGTGTAGGATCCGGAGAGTTTGACAGAGATGGGGAGTGTGTAGGATCCGGAGAGTGTGACAGAGATGGGGAGGGTGTAGGATCCGGAGAGTGTGACAGAGATGGGGAGAGTGTAGGATCCGGAGAGTGTGACAGAGATGGGGAGGGTGTAGGATCCGGAGAGTGTGACAGAGATGGGAGTGTGTAGGATCCTTAGTGTGTGACAGAGATGGGAGTGTGTAGGATCCGGAGAGTGTGACAGAGATGGGAAGAGTGTAGGATCCGGAGAGTGTGACAGCGATGGGAGTGTGTAGGATCCGGAGAGTGTGACAGAGATGGGAGAGTGTAGGATCCGGAGAGTGTGACAGAGATGGGGAGAGTGTAGGATCCGGATAGTGTGACAGAGATGGGTGGGTGTAGGATCCGGAGAGTGTGACAGAGATGGGGAGGGTGTAGGATCCGGAGAGTGTGACAGAGATGGGGAGAGTGTAGGATCCGGAGAGTGTGACAGAGATGGGGAGGGTGTAGGATCTGGAGAGTGTGACAGAGATGGGAGAGTGTAGGATCCGGAGAGTGTGACAGAGATGGGAGAGTGTAGGATCCGGAGAGTGTGACAGAGATGGGGAGAGTGTAGGATCCAGGGAGTGTGACAGAGATGGGGAGGGTGTAGGATCCAGGGAGTGTGACAGAGATGGGGAGAGTGTAGGATCCAGAGAGTGTGACAGAGATGGGAGTGTGTAGGATCCGGACAGTGTGACAGAGATGGGGAGAGTGTAGGATCCGGAGAGTGTGACAGAGATGGGAGTGTGTAGGATCCGGAGAGTGTGACAGAGCTGGGGAGAGTGTAGGATCCGGAGAGTGTGACAAAGATGGGATTGTGTAGGATCCGGAGAGTGTGACGGAGATGGGGAGAGTGTAGGATCCAGAGAGTGTGACAGAGATGGTCGGGTGTAGGATATGGAGCATTTCACAGAGACGGGGAGGGTGTAGGGTCCGGAGAGTGTGACCGAGATGTGGAGGGTGTAGGACCGGAGAGTGTGACAGAGATGGGGAGAGTGTAGGATCCGGAGAGTGTGACAGAGATGGGGAGAGTGTAGGATCCGGAAAGTGTGACCGAGATGGGGAGGGTTTTTGGATCCGGAGAGTATGACAGAGATGGGGAGAGTGTAGGATCCGGAGAGTGTAACAGAGATGGGTGGGTGTAGGATCCAGAGAGTGTGACAGAGATGGGGAGAGTGTAGGATCCGGAGAGTGTGACAGAGATGGGGAGTGTGTTGTGTCCGGAGAGTGTGACAGAGATGGGGAGTGTGTAGGATCCGGAGAGTGTGACAGAGATGGGAGGGTGTAGGATCCAGAGAGTGTGACAGAGATGGGAAGAGTGTAGGATCCGGAGAGTGTGACAGAGATGGGGAGAGTGTAGTATCCGGAGAGTGTGACAGAGATGGGAGGGTGTAGGATCCGGAGAGTGTGACAGAGATGGGAAGAGTGTAGGATCCGGAGAGTGTGACAGAGATGGGGAGGGTGTAGGATCCAGAGAGTGTGACAGAGATGGGAAGAGTGTAGGATCCGGAGAGTGTGACAGAGATGGGGAGGGTGTAGGATCCGGAGCGTGTGACAGAGATGGGGAGTGTGTAGGATCCGGAGAGTGTGACAGAGATGGGAGTGTGTAGGATCCGGAGAGTGTGACAGAGATGTGAGGATGTAGGATCCGGAGAGTGTGACAGAGATGGGGAGTGTGTAGGATCCAGAGAGTGTGACAGAGATGGGAGTGTGTAGGATCCGGACAGTGTGACAGAGATGGGGAGAGTGTAGGATCCGGAGAGTGTGACAGAGATGGGAGTGTGTAGGATCCGGAGAGTGTGACAGAGCTGGGGAGAGTGTAGGATCCGGAGAGTGTGACAGAGATGGGATTGTGTAGGATCCGGAGAGTGTGACGGAGATGGGGAGATTGTAGGATCCGGAGAGTGTGACAGAGATGGGGATGGTGTCGGATCCGGAAAGTGTGACAGAGATGGGGAGGGTTTTAGGATCCGGAGAGTGTGACAGAGATGGGAGTGTGTAGGATCCGGAGAGTGTGACAGAGATGGGGAGTGTGTAGGATCCGGAGAGTGTGACAGAGATGGGAGTATGTAGGATCCAGAGAGTGTGACAGAGATGGGAAGAGTGTAGGATCCGGAGAGTGTGACAGCGATGGGGAGAGTGTAGGATCCGGAGAGTGTGACAGAGATGGGGAGTGTGTTGTGTCCGGAGAGTGTGAAAGCGATGGGGAGAGTGTAGGATCCGGTGAGTGTGACAGAGATGTGGAGGGTGTAGGATCCGGAGAGTGTGACAGAGATGGGAAGAGTGTAGGATCCGGAGAATGTGACAGAGATGGGGAGGGTGTAGGATCCAGAGAGTGTGACAGAGATGGGAAGAGTGTAGGATCCGGAGAGTGTGACAGAGATGTAGAGGGTTTAGGATCCTTAGAGTGTGACAGAGACGGGAGTGTGTAGGATCCGGAGAGTGTGACAGAGATGTGAGGGTGTAGGATCCGGAGAGTGTGACAGAGATGGGAGTGTGTAGGATCCGGAGAGTGTGACAGAGATGTGAGGGTGTAGGATCCGGAGAGTGTGACAGAGATGGGGAGTGTGTACGATCCGGAGAGTGTGACAGAGATGGGGAGGGTGTAGGATCCGGAGAGTGTGACAGAGATGGGGAGAGTGTAGGATCCGGAGAGTGTGACACTGATGGGGAGGGTGTAGGATCCGGAGAGTGTGACAGAGATGGGAAGATTGTAGAATCCGGAGAGTGTGACAGCGATGGGAGTGTGTAGGATCCGGAGAGTATGACAGAGATGGGAAGAGTGTAGGATCCGGAGAGAGTGACAGAGATGGGGAGTGTGTAGGATCCGGAGAGTGTGAAAGCGATGGGGAGAGTGTAGGATCCGGAGACTGTGACAGAGATGGGAGGGTGTAGGATCCGGAGAGTGTGACAGAGATGGGGAGAGTGTAGGATCCGGAGAGTGTGACAGAGATGGGTGGGTGTAGGATCCGGAGAGTGTGACAGAGATGGGGAGGGTGTAGGATCCGGAGAGTGTGACAGAGATGGGGAGAGTGTAGGATCCGGAGAGTGTGACAGAGATGGGGAGGGTGTAGGATCTGGAGAGTGTGACAGAGATGGGAGAGTGTAGGATCCGGAGAGTGTGACAGAGATGGGAGAGTGTAGGATCCGGAGAGTGTGACAGAGATGGGGAGAGTGTAGGATCCAGGGAGTGTGACAGAGATGGGGAGGGTGTAGGATCCAGGGAGTGTGACAGAAATGGGGAGAGTGTAGGATCCAGAGAGTGTGACAGAGATGGGAGTGTGTAGGATCC
Source organism: Hypanus sabinus (assembly GCF_030144855.1). Taxonomy (NCBI): domain Eukaryota; kingdom Metazoa; phylum Chordata; class Chondrichthyes; order Myliobatiformes; family Dasyatidae; genus Hypanus; species Hypanus sabinus. Next base: position 27,392 of record NW_026779042.1, read on the forward strand.
GGACAGTGTGACAGAGATGGGGAGAGTGTAGGATCCGGAGAGTGTGACAGAGATGGGAGTGTGTAGGATCCGGAGAGTGTGACAGAGCTGGGGAGAGTGTAGGATCCGGAGAGTGTGACAAAGATGGGATTGTGTAGGATCCGGAGAGTGTGACGGAGATGGGGAGAGTGTAGGATCCAGAGAGTGTGACAGAGATGGTCGGGTGTAGGATATGGAGCATTTCACAGAGACGGGGAGGGTGTAGGGTCCGGAGAGTGTGACCGAGATGTGGAGGGTGTAGGACCGGAGAGTGTGACAGAGATGGGGAGAGTGTAGGATCCGGAGAGTGTGACAGAGATGGGGAGAGTGTAGGATCCGGAAAGTGTGACCGAGATGGGGAGGGTTTTTGGATCCGGAGAGTATGACAGAGATGGGGAGAGTGTAGGATCCGGAGAGTGTAACAGAGATGGGTGGGTGTAGGATCCAGAGAGTGTGACAGAGATGGGGAGAGTGTAGGATCCGGAGAGTGTGACAGAGATGGGGAGTGTGTTGTGTCCGGAGAGTGTGACAGAGATGGGGAGTGTGTAGGATCCGGAGAGTGTGACAGAGATGGGAGGGTGTAGGATCCAGAGAGTGTGACAGAGATGGGAAGAGTGTAGGATCCGGAGAGTGTGACAGAGATGGGGAGAGTGTAGTATCCGGAGAGTGTGACAGAGATGGGAGGGTGTAGGATCCGGAGAGTGTGACAGAGATGGGAAGAGTGTAGGATCCGGAGAGTGTGACAGAGATGGGGAGGGTGTAGGATCCAGAGAGTGTGACAGAGATGGGAAGAGTGTAGGATCCGGAGAGTGTGACAGAGATGGGGAGGGTGTAGGATCCGGAGCGTGTGACAGAGATGGGGAGTGTGTAGGATCCGGAGAGTGTGACAGAGATGGGAGTGTGTAGGATCCGGAGAGTGTGACAGAGATGTGAGGATGTAGGATCCGGAGAGTGTGACAGAGATGGGGAGTGTGTAGGATCCAGAGAGTGTGACAGAGATGGGAGTGTGTAGGATCCGGACAGTGTGACAGAGATGGGGAGAGTGTAGGATCCGGAGAGTGTGACAGAGATGGGAGTGTGTAGGATCCGGAGAGTGTGACAGAGCTGGGGAGAGTGTAGGATCCGGAGAGTGTGACAGAGATGGGATTGTGTAGGATCCGGAGAGTGTGACGGAGATGGGGAGAGTGTAGGATCCGGAGAGTGTGACAGAGATGGGGATGGTGTCGGATCCGGAAAGTGTGACAGAGATGGGGAGGGTTTTAGGATCCGGAGAGTGTGACAGAGATGGGAGTGTGTAGGATCCGGAGAGTGTGACAGAGATGGGGAGTGTGTAGGATCCGGAGAGTGTGACAGAGATGGGAGTATGTAGGATCCAGAGAGTGTGACAGAGATGGGAAGAGTGTAGGATCCGGAGAGTGTGACAGCGATGGGGAGAGTGTAGGATCCGGAGAGTGTGACAGAGATGGGGAGTGTGTTGTGTCCGGAGAGTGTGAAAGCGATGGGGAGAGTGTAGGATCCGGTGAGTGTGACAGAGATGTGGAGGGTGTAGGATCCGGAGAGTGTGACAGAGATGGGAAGAGTGTAGGATCCGGAGAATGTGACAGAGATGGGGAGGGTGTAGGATCCAGAGAGTGTGACAGAGATGGGAAGAGTGTAGGATCCGGAGAGTGTGACAGAGATGTAGAGGGTTTAGGATCCTTAGAGTGTGACAGAGACGGGAGTGTGTAGGATCCGGAGAGTGTGACAGAGATGTGAGGGTGTAGGATCCGGAGAGTGTGACAGAGATGGGAGTGTGTAGGATCCGGAGAGTGTGACAGAGATGTGAGGGTGTAGGATCCGGAGAGTGTGACAGAGATGGGGAGTGTGTACGATCCGGAGAGTGTGACAGAGATGGGGAGGGTGTAGGATCCGGAGAGTGTGACAGAGATGGGGAGAGTGTAGGATCCGGAGAGTGTGACACTGATGGGGAGGGTGTAGGATCCGGAGAGTGTGACAGAGATGGGAAGATTGTAGGATCCGGAGAGTGTGACAGCGATGGGAGTGTGTAGGATCCGGAGAGTATGACAGAGATGGGAAGAGTGTAGGATCCGGAGAGAGTGACAGAGATGGGTGTGTGTAGGATCCGGAGAGTGTGACAGAGATGGGAGTGTGTAGGATCCGGAGAGTGTGACACAGATGGGAGGGTGTAGGATCCGGAGAGTGTGACAGAGATGGGGAGAGTGTAGGATCCGGAGAGTGTGACAGAGATGGGGAGAGTGTAGGATCCGGTGAGTGTGACAGAGATGTGGAGGGTGTAGGATCCGGAGAGTGACAGAGATGGGGACGCTGTAGGATTTGGTGAGTATGACAGAGATGGGGAGGGTGTAGGATCCGGAAAGTGTGACAGAGATGGGGAGAGTGTAGGATCCGGAGAGTGTGACCGAGATGTGGAGGGTGTAGGACCGGAGAGTGTGACAGAAATGGGAAAGTGTAGGATCCGGAGAGTGTGACAGAGATGGGTGGGTGTAGGATCCGGAGAGTGTGACAGAGATGGGGAGTGTGTTGTGTCCGGAGAGTGTGACAGAGATGGGGAGTGTGTAGGATCCGGAGAGTGTGAAAGCGATGGGGAGAGTGTAGGATCCGGAGAGTGTGACAGAGATGGGAGGGTGTAGCATCCGGAGAGTGTGACAGAGATGGGGAGAGTGTAGGATCCGGAGAGTGTGACAGAGATGGGGAGGGTGTAGGATCTGGAGAGTGTGACAGAGATGGGAGAGTGTAGGATCCGGAGAGTGTGACAGAGATGGGAGAGTGTAGGATCCGGAGAGTGTGACAGAGATGGGGAGAGTGTAGGATCCGGAGAGTGTGACAGAGATGGGAGGGTGTAGGATCCGGAGAGTGTGACAGAGATGGGAAGAGTGTAGGATCCGGAGAGTGTGACAGAGATGGGGAGAGTGTAGTATCCGGAGAGTGTGACAGAGATGGGAGGGTGTAGGATCCGGAGAGTGTGACAGAGATGGGAAGAGTGTAGGATCCGGAGAGTGTGACAGAGATGGGGAGGGTGTAGGATCCAGAGAGTGTGACAGAGATGGGAAGAGTGTAGGATCCGGAGAGTGTGACAGAGATGGGGAGGGTGTAGGATCCGGAGCGTGTGACAGAGATGGGGAGTGTGTAGGATCCGGAGAGTGTGACAGAGATGGGAGTGTGTAGGATCCGGTGAGTGTGACAGAGATGTGAGGATGTAGGATCCGGAGAGTGTGACAGAGATGGGGAGTGTGTAGGATCCAGAGAGTGTGACAGAGATGGGAGTGTGTAGGATCCAGACAGTGTGACAGAGATGGGGAGAGTGTAGGATCCGGAGAGTGTGACAGAGATGGGAGTGTGTAGGATCCGGAGAGTGTGACAGAGATGTGAGGATGTAGGATCCGGAGAGTGTGACAGAGATGGGGAGTGTGTAGGATCCAGAGAGTGTGACAGAGATGGGAGTGTGTAGGATCCGGACAGTGTGACAGAGATGGGGAGAGTGTAGGATCCGGAGAGTGTGACAGAGATGGGAGTGTGTAGGATCCGGAGAGTGTGACAGAGCTGGGGAGAGTGTAGGATCCGGAGAGTGTGACAGAGATGGGATTGTGTAGGATCCGGAGAGTGTGACGGAGATGGGGAGTGTGTAGGATCCGGAGAGTGTGACAGAGATGGGGATGGTGTCGGATCCGGAAAGTGTGACAGAGATGGGGAGGGTTTTAGGATCCGGAGAGTGTGACAGAGATGGGAGTGTGTAGGATCCGGAGAGTGTGACAGAGATGGGGAGTGTGTAGGATCCGGAGAGTGTGACAGAGATGGGAGTATGTAGGATCCAGAGAGTGTGACAGAGATGGGAAGAGTGTAGGATCCGGAGAGTGTGACAGCGATGGGGAGAGTGTAGGATCCGGAGAGTGTGACAGAGATGGGGAGTGTGTTGTGTCCGGAGAGTGTGAAAGCGATGGGGAGAGTGTAGGATCCGGTGAGTGTGACAGAGATGTGGAGGGTGTAGGATCCGGAGAGTGTGACAGAGATGGGAAGAGTGTAGGATCCGGAGAATGTGACAGAGATGGGGAGGGTGTAGGATCCAGAGAGTGTGACAGAGATGGGAAGAGTGTAGGATCCGGAGAGTGTGACAGAGATGTAGAGGGTTTAGGATCCTTAGAGTGTGACAGAGACGGGAGTGTGTAGGATCCGGAGAGTGTGACAGAGATGTGAGGGTGTAGGATCCGGAGAGTGTGACAGAGATGGGAGTGTGTAGGATCCGGAGAGTGTGACAGAGATGTGAGGGTGTAGGATCCGGAGAGTGTGACAGAGATGGGGAGTGTGTACGATCCGGAGAGTGTGACAGAGATGGGGAGGGTGTAGGATCCGGAGAGTGTGACAGAGATGGGGAGAGTGTAGGATCCGGAGAGTGTGACACTGATGGGGAGGGTGTAGGATCCGGAGAGTGTGACAGAGATGGGAAGATTGTAGGATCCGGAGAGTGTGACAGCGATGGGAGTGTGTAGGATCCGGAGAGTATGACAGAGATGGGAAGAGTGTAGGATCCGGAGAGAGTGACAGAGATGGGTGTGTGTAGGATCCGGAGAGTGTGACAGAGATGGGAGTGTGTAGGATCCGGAGAGTGTGACACAGATGGGAGGGTGTAGGATCCGGAGAGTGTGACAGAGATGGGGAGTGTGTAGGATCCGGAGAGTGTGACAGAGATGGGGAGAGTGTAGGATCCGGTGAGTGTGACAGAGATGTGGAGGGTGTAGGATCCGGAGAGTGACAGAGATGGGGACGCTGTAGGATTTGGTGAGTATGACAGAGATGGGGAGGGTGTAGGATCCGGAAAGTGTGACAGAGATGGGGAGAGTGTAGGATCCGGAGAGTGTGACCGAGATGTGGAGGGTGTAGGACCGGAGAGTGTGACAGAAATGGGAAAGTGTAGGATCCGGAGAGTGTGACAGAGATGGGTGGGTGTAGGATCCGGAGAGTGTGACAGAGATGGGGAGTGTGTTGTGTCCGGAGAGTGTGACAGAGATGGGGAGTGTGTAGGATCCGGAGAGTGTGAAAGCGATGGGGAGAGTGTAGGATCCGGAGAGTGTGACAGAGATGGGAGGGTGTAGCATCCGGAGAGTGTGACAGAGATGGGGAGAGTGTAGGATCCGGAGAGTGTGACAGAGATGGGGAGGGTGTAGGATCTGGAGAGTGTGACAGAGATGGGAGAGTGTAGGATCCGGAGAGTGTGACAGAGATGGGAGAGTGTAGGATCCGGAGAGTGTGACAGAGATGGGGAGAGTGTAGGATCCGGAGAGTGTGACAGAGATGGGAGGGTGTAGGATCCGGAGAGTGTGACAGAGATGGGAAGAGTGTAGGATCCGGAGAGTGTGACAGAGATGGGGAGAGTGTAGTATCCGGAGAGTGTGACAGAGATGGGAGGGTGTAGGATCCGGAGAGTGTGACAGAGATGGGAAGAGTGTAGGATCCGGAGAGTGTGACAGAGATGGGGAGGGTGTAGGATCCAGAGAGTGTGACAGAGATGGGAAGAGTGTAGGATCCGGAGAGTGTGACAGAGATGGGGAGGGTGTAGGATCCGGAGCGTGTGACAGAGATGGGGAGTGTGTAGGATCCGGAGAGTGTGACAGAGATGGGAGTGTGTAGGATCCGGTGAGTGTGACAGAGATGTGAGGATGTAGGATCCGGAGAGTGTGACAGAGATGGGGAGTGTGTAGGATCCAGAGAGTGTGACAGAGATGGGAGTGTGTAGGATCCAGACAGTGTGACAGAGATGGGGAGAGTGTAGGATCCGGAGAGTGTGACAGAGATGGGAGTGTGTAGGATCCGGAGAGTGTGACAGAGCTGGGGAGAGTGTAGGATCCGGAGAGTGTGACAGAGATGGGATTGTGTAGGATCCGGAGAGTGTGACGGAGATGGGGAGAGTGTAGGATCCGGAGAGTGTGACAGAGATGGGGATGGTGTCGGATCCGGAAAGTGTGACAGAGATGGGGAGGGTTTTAGGATCCGGAGAGTGTGACAGAGATGGGAAGTGTGTAGGATCCGGAGAATGTGACAGAGATGGGGAGGGTGTAGGATCCAGAGAGTGTGACAGAGATGGGAAGAGTGTAGGATCCGGAGAGTGTGACAGAGATGTAGAGGGTTTAGGATCCTTAGAGTGTGACAGAGACGGGAGTGTGTAGGATCCGGAGAGTGTGACAGAGATGTGAGGGTGTAGGATCCGGAGAGTGTGACAGAGATGGGAGTGTGTAGGATCCGGAGAGTGTGACAGAGATGTGAGGGTGTAGGATCCGGAGAGTGTAACAGAGATGGGGAGTGTGTACGATCCGGAGAGTGTGACAGAGATGGGGAGGGTGTAGGATCCGGAGAGTGTGACAGAGATGGAGAGAGTGTAGGATCCGGAGAGTGTGACACTGATGGGGAGGGTGTAGGATCCGGAGAGTGTGACAGAGATGGGAAGATTGTAGGATCCGGAGAGTGTGACAGCGATGGGAGTGTGTAGGATCCGGAGAGTGTGACAGAGATGGGAAGAGTGTAGGATCCGGAGAGTGTGACAGAGATGGGTGTGTGTAGGATCCGGAGAGTGTGACAGAGATGGGAGTGTGTAGGATCCGGAGAGTGTGACACAGATGGGAGGGTGTAGGATCCGGAGAGTGTGACAGAGATGGGGAGTGTGTAGGATCCGGAGAGTGTGACAGAGATGGGGAGAGTGTAGGATCCGGTGAGTGTGACAGAGATGTGGAGGGTGTAGGATCCGGAGAGTGACAGAGATGGGGACGCTGTAGGATTTGGTGAGTATGACAGAGATGGGGAGGGTGTAGGATCCGGAAAGTGTGACAGAGATGGGGAGAGTGTAGGATCCGGAGAGTGTGACCGAGATGTGGAGGGTGTAGGACCGGAGAGTGTGACAGAAATGGGAAAGTGTAGGATCCGGAGAGTGTGACAGAGATGGGTGGGTGTAGGATCCGGAGAGTGTGCCAGAGATGGGGAGTGTGTTGTGTCCGGAGATTGTGACAGAGATGGGGAGTGTGTAGGATCCGGAGAGTGTGACAGAGATGGGGAGGGTGTAGGATCTGGAGAGTGTGACAGAGATGGGAGAGTGTAGGATCCGGAGAGTGTGACAGAGATGGGAGAGTGTAGGATCCGGAGAGTGTGACAGAGATGGGGAGAGTGTAGGATCCAGGGAGTGTGACAGAGATGGGGAGGGTGTAGGATCCAGGGAGTGTGACAGAGATGGGGAGAGTGTAGGATCCAGAGAGTGTGACAGAGATGGGAGTGTGTAGGATCCGGACAGTGTGACAGAGATGGGGAGAGTGTAGGATCCGGAGAGTGTGACAGAGATGGGAGTGTGTAGGATCCGGAGAGTGTGACAGAGCTGGGGAGAGTGTAGGATCCGGAGAGTGTGACACAGATGGGATTGTGTAGGATCCGGAGAGTGTGACGGAGATGGGGAGAGTGTAGGATCCAGAGAGTGTGACAGAGATGGTCGGGTGTAGGATATGGAGCATTTCACAGAGACGGGGAGGGTGTAGGGTCCGGAGAGTGTGACCGAGATGTGGAGGGTGTAGGACCGGAGAGTGTGACAGAGATGGGGAGAGTGTAGGATCCGGAGAGTCTGACAGAGATGGGGAGGGTGTAGGATCCGGAAAGTGTGACCGAGATGGGGAGGGTTTTAGGATCCGGAGAGTATGACAGAGATGGGCAGAGTGTAGGATCCGGAGAGTGTAACAGAGATGGGTGGGTGTAGGATCCAGAGAGTGTGACAGAGATGGGGAGAGTGTAGGATCCGGAGAGTGTGACAGAGATGGGGAGTGTGTTGTGTCCGGAGAGTGTGACAGAGATGGGGAGTGTGTAGGATCCGAAGAGTGTGACAGAGATGGGAGGGTGTAGGATCCAGAGAGTGTGACAGAGATGGGAAGAGTGTAGGATCCGGAGAGTGTGACAGAGATGGGGAGAGTGTAGGATCCGGAGAGTGTGACCGAGATGTGGAGGGTGTAGGACCGGAGAGTGTGACAGAAATGGGAAAGTGTAGGATCCGGAGAGTGTGACAGAGATGGGTGGGTGTAGGATCCGAAGAGTGTGACAGAGATGGGGAGTGTGTTGTGTCCGGAGAGTGTGACAGAGATGGGGAGTGTGTAGATCCGGAGAGTGTGAAAGCGATGGGGAGAGTGTAGGATCCGGAGAGTGTGACAGAGATGGGAGGGTGTAGCATCCGGAGAGTGTGACAGAGATGGGGAGAGTGTAGGATCCGGAGAGTGTGACAGAGATGGGGAGGGTGTAGGATCTGGAGAGTGTGACAGAGATGGGAGAGTGTAGGATCCGGAGAGTGTGACAGAGATGGGAGAGTGTAGGAACCGGAGAGTGTGACAGAGATGGGGAGAGTGTAGGATCCAGGGAGTGTGACAGAGATGGGGAGGGTGTAGGATCCAGGGAGTGTGACAGAGATGGGGAGAGTGTAGGATCCAGAGAGTGTGACAGAGATGGGAGTGTGTAGGATCCGGACAGTGTGACAGAGATGGGGAGAGTGTAGGATCCGGAGAGTGTGACAGAGATGGGAGTGTGTAGGATCCGGAGAGTGTGACAGAGCTGGGGAGAGTGTAGGATCCGGAGAGTGTGACAGAGATGGAATTGTGTAGGATCCGGAGAGTGTGACGGAGATGGGGAGAGTGTTGGATCCAGAGAGTATGACAGAGATGGTCGGGTGTAGGATATGGAGCATTTCACAGAGACGGGGAGGGTGTAGGGTCCGGAGAGTGTGACCGAGATGTGGAGGGTGTAGGACCGGAGAGTGTGACAGAGATGGGGAGAGTGTAGGATCCGGAGAGTGTGACAGAGATGGGGAGGGTGTAGGATCCGGAAAGTGTGACCGAGATGGGGAGGGTTTTAGGATCCGGAGAGTATGACAGAGATGGGGAGAGTGTAGGATCCGGAGAGTGTAACAGAGATGGGTGGGTGTAGGATCCAGAGAGTGTGACAGAGATGGGGAGAGTGTAGGATCCGGAGAGTGTGACAGAGATGGGGAGTGTGTTGTGTCCGGAGAGTGTGACAGAGATGGGGAGTGTGTAGGATCCGGAGAGTGTGACAGAGATGGGGAGAGTGTTGTGTCCGGAGAGTGTGACAGAGATGGGGAGTGTGTAGGATCCGGAGAGTGTGACAGAGATGGGAGGGAGTAGGATCCAGAGAGTGTGACAGAGATGGGAAGAGTGTAGGATCCGGAGAGTGTGACAGAGATGGGGAGAGTGTAGGATCCGGAGAGTGTGACCGAGATGTGGAGGGTGTAGGACCGGAGAGTGTGACAGAAATGGGAAAGTGTAGGATCCGGAGAGTGTGACAGAGATGGGTGGGTGTAGGATCCGGAGAGTGTGACAGAGATGGGGAGTGTGTTGTGTCCGGAGAGTGTGACAGAGATGGGGAGTGTGTAGGATCCGGAGAGTGTGAAAGCGATGGGGAGAGTGTAGGATCCGGAGAGTGTGACAGAGATGGGAGGGTGTAGCATCCGGAGAGTGTGACAGAGATGGGGAGAGTGTAGGATCCGGAGAGTGTGACAGAGATGGGGAGGGTGTAGGATCTGGAGAGTGTGACAGAGATGGGAGAGTGTAGGATCCGGAGAGTGTGACAGAGATGGGAGAGTGTAGGATCCGGAGAGTGTGACAGAGATGGGGAGAGTGTAGGATCCAGGGAGTGTGACAGAGATGGGGAGGGTGTAGGATCCAGGGAGTGTGACAGAGATGGGGAGAGTGTAGGATCCAGAGAGTGTGACAGAGATGGGAGTGTGTAGGATCCGGACAGTGTGACAGAGATGGGGAGAGTGTAGGATCCGGAGAGTGTGACAGAGATGGGAGTGTGTAGGATCCGGAGAGTGTGACAGAGCTGGGGAGAGTGTAGGATCCGGAGAGTGTGACAGAGATGGGATTGTGTAGGATCCGGAGAGTGTGACGGAGATGGGGAGAGTGTTGGATCCAGAGAGTGTGACAGAGATGGTCGGGTGTAGGATATGGAGCATTTCACAGAGACGGGGAGGGTGTAGGGTCCGGAGAGTGTGACCGAGATGTGGAGGGTGTAGGACCGGAGAGTGTGACAGAGATGGGGAGAGTGTAGGATCCGGAGAGTGTGACAGAGATGGGGAGGGTGTAGGATCCGGAAAGTGTGATCGAGATGGGGAGGGTTTTAGGATCCGGAGAGTATGACAGAGATGGGGAGAGTGTAGGATCCGGAGAGTGTAACAGAGATGGGTGGGTGTAGGATCCAGAGAGTGTGACAGAGATGGGGAGAGTGTAGGATCCGGAGAGTGTGACAGAGATGGGGAGTGTGTTGTGTCCGGAGAGTGTGACAGAGATGGGGAGTGTGTAGGATCCGGAGAGTGTGACAGAGATGGGAGGGTGTAGGATCCAGAGAGTGTGACAGAGATGGGAAGAGTGTAGGATCCGGAGAGTGTGACAGAGATGGGGAGAGTGTAGTATCCGGAGAGTGTGACAGAGATGGGGAGGGTGTAGGATCCGGAGAGTGTGACAGAGATGGGGAGAGTGTAGGATCCGGACAGTGTGACAGTGATGGGGAGGGTGTAGGATCCGGAGAAGGTGACGGAGTTGGGGAGAGTGTAGGATCCGGACAGTGTGACAGGGATGGGGAGGGTGTAGGATCCGGAGAGTGTGACAGAGATGGGGAGGGTGTAGGATCCAGAGAGTGTGACAGAGTTGGGGAGGGTGTAGGATCCGGACAGTGTGACAGGGATGGGGAGGGTGAAGGATCCGGAGAGTGTGACAGAGATGGGGAGAGTGTAGGATCCGGAGAGTGTGACAGAGATGTGGAGGGTGTAGGATCCGGAGAGTGTGACAGAGATGGGAAGGGTGTAGGATCCGGAGAGTGTGACAGAGATGTGAGGGTGTAGGATCCGGAGAGTGTGACAGAGATTGGGAGTGTTTAGGATCCGGAGAGTGTGACAGAGATGGGAGAGTGTAGGATCCACCGTGTGTGACAGAGATGGGGAGGGTGTAGGATTCCTTGAGTGTGACAGAGATGGGAGGGTGTAGGATCCGGAGAGTGTGACAGAGATGGGGAGGATGTGGGGTCCGGAGAGTGTGACATAGATGGGGAGGGTGTAGGGTCCGGAGAATGTGACAGAGATGGGGAGGGTGTCGGATCCGGAGAGTGTGACAGAGATGGGAGGGTGTAGGATCCGGAGAGTGTGACAGAGATGGGAGTGTGTGGGATCCGGAGATGTGACAGATTTGGGGAGGGTGTAGGAACCGGAGAGTGTGACAGATTTGGGGAGGGTGTAGGATCCGGAGAGTGTGACAGAGATGGGGAGAGTGTAGGATCCGGAGTGTGTGAATGAGATGGGGAGGGTGTAGGATCCGGAGAGTGTGACAGAGATGGGAGAGTGTAGGATCCGGAGAGTGTGACAGAGCTGGGGAGGGTGTAGGATCCGGAGAGTGTGACAGAGATGGGAGGGTGTGGGATCCGGAGAGTGTGACAGATTTGGGGAGAGTGTAGGATCCGGAGAGTGTGACAGATTTGGGGAGGGTGTAGGATCCGGAGAGTGTGACAGAGATGGGGAGAGTGTAGGATCCGGAGAGTGTGACAGAGATGGGGAGGGTGTAGGATCCGGAGAGTGTGACAGAGTTGGGGAGAGTGTAGGATCCGGAGAGTGTGACAGAGATGGGGAGGGTGTAGGATCCGGAGAGTGTGACAGAGATGGGGAGGGTGTAGGATCCGGACAGTGTGACAGAGATGGGGAGGGTGCAGGTTCCGGAGAGTGTGACAGAGATGGGAGAGTGTCGGATCCGGAGAGTGTGACAGAGATGGGGAGGGTGGAGGATCCGGAGAGTGTGACAGAGATTGGGAGTGTTTAGGATCCGGAGAGTGTGACAGAGATGGGAGAGTGTAGGATCCGGAGAGTGTGACAGAGATGGGGAGGGTTTAGGATCCGGAGAGTGTGACAGAGATGGGGAGGGTGTAGGATCCGGAGAGTGTGACAGAGATGGGGAGTGTGTAGGATCCGGAGAGTGTGACAGAGATGGGGAGTGTGTAGGATCCGGAGAGTGTGACAGAGATGGGGAGGGTGTAAGATCCGGAGAGTGTGACAGAGATGGGGAGGGTGTAGGATCCGGAGAGTGTGACAGAGATGGGGAGGGTGTAGGATCCGGAGAGTGTGACAGAGATGGGGAGGGTGTAAGATCCGGAGAGTGTGACAGAGATGGGGAGACTGTAGGATCCGGAGAGTGTGACAGTGATGGGGAGGGTGTAGGATCCGGAGAGTGTGACAGAGATGGGGAGTGTGTAGGATCCGGACAGTGTGACAGTGATGGGGAGGGTGTAGGATCCGGAGAAGGTGACAGAGATTGGGAGTGTTTAGGATCCGGAGAGTGTGACAGAGATGGGGAGGGTATAGGATCCGGAGAGTATGACAGAGATGGGGAGAGTGTAGGATCAGGAGTGTGTGGCAGAGATGGGGAGTGTGTTGGGTCCGGAGCGTGTGACAGAGATGGGGAGGGTGTAAGATCCGCAGAGTGTGACAGAGATGGGGAGGGTGTAGGATCCGGAGAGTGTGACAGAGATGGGGAGAGTGTAGGATACGGAGAGTGTGACAGAGATGGGGAGGGTGTAAGATCCGGAGAGTGTGACAGAGATGGGGAGAGTGTAGGATCCGGAGAGTGTGACAGTGATGGGGAGGGTGTAGGATCCGGAGAGTGTGACAGACATGGGGAGTGTGTAGGATCCGGACAGTGTGACAGTGATGGGGAGGGTGTAGGATCCGGAGAAGGTGACAGAGATAGGGAGAGTGTAGGATCCGGAGAGTGTGACAGAGATGGGGTGGGTGTAGGATCCGGAGAGTGTGACAGAGATGGGGAGGGTTTAGGATCCGGTGAGTGTTACAGAGATGGGGTGGGTGTATGATCCGGAGAGTGTGACAGAGATGGGGAGAGTGTAGGATCAGGAGAGTGTGACTGAGATGGGAGAGTGTAGGATCCGGAGAGTGTGACAGAGATGGGGAGGGTTTAGGGTCCGGAGAGTGTGACAGAGATGGGGAGAGTGTAGGGTCCGGAGAGTGTGACAGAGATGGGGAGGGTGTAGGATCCGGGGAGTGTGACAGAGATGGGAGTGTGTTGGATCCGGAGAGTGTGACAGAGATGGAGATGGTTTAGGACCCTTAGAGTGTGACAGAGATGGGGAGAGTGTAGGATCCGGAGAGTGTGACAGAGATGGGGAGGGTGTAAGATCCGGAGAGTGTGACAGAGATGGGGAGGGTGTAGGATCCGGAGAGTGTGACAGAGATGGGGAGAGTGTAGGATCCGGAGAGTGTGACAGAGATGGGGAGAGTGTAGGATCCGGAGAGTGTGACAGAGATGGGGTGTGTGTAGGATCCGGAGAGTGTGACAGAGATGGGGAGAGTGTAGGATCCGGAGAGTGTGACAGAGATGGGGAGGGTGTAGGATCCGGAGAGTGTGACAGAGATGGGGAGAGTGTAGGATCCGGAGAGAGTGACAGAGATGGGGAGGGTGTAGGATCCGGAGAGTGTGACAGAGATGGGGAGGGTGTAAGATCCGGAGAGTGTGACAGAGATGGGGAGGGTGTAGGATCCGGAGAGTGTGACAGAGATGGGGAGGGTGTAGGATCCGGAGAGTGTGACAGAGATGGGGAGGGTGTAAGATCCGGAGAGTGTGACAGAGATGGGGAGACTGTAGGATCCGGAGAGTGTGACAGTGATGGGGAGGGTGTAGGATCCGGAGAGTGTGACAGAGATGGGGAGTGTGTAGGATCCGGACAGTGTGACAGTGATGGGGAGGGTGTAGGATCCGGAGAAGGTGACAGAGATTGGGAGTGTTTAGGATCCGGAGAGTGTGACAGAGATGGGGAGGGTATAGGATCCGGAGAGTATGACAGAGATGGGGAGAGTGTAGGATCAGGAGTGTGTGGCAGAGATGGGGAGTGTGTTGGGTCCGGAGCGTGTGACAGAGATGGGGAGGGTGTAAGATCCGGAGAGTGTGACAGAGATGGGGAGGGTGTAGGATCCGGAGAGTGTGACAGAGATGGGGAGAGTGTAGGATACGGAGAGTGTGACAGAGATGGGGAGGGTGTAAGATCCAGAGAGTGTGACAGAGATGGGGAGAGTGTAGGATCCGGAGAGTGTGACAGTGATGGGGAGGGTGTAGGATCCGGAGAGTGTGACAGACATGGGGAGTGTGTAGGATCCGGACAGTGTGACAGTGATGGGGAGGGTGTAGGATCCGGAGAAGGTGACAGAGATAGGGAGAGTGTAGGATCCGGAGAGTGTGACAGAGATGGGGTGGGTGTAGGATCCGGAGAGTGTGACAGAGATGGGGAGGGTTTAGGATCCGGTGAGTGTTACAGAGATGGTGTGGGTGTATGATCCGGAGAGTGTGACAGAGATGGGGAGAGTGTAGGATCAGGAGAGTGTGACTGAGATGGGAGAGTGTAGGATCCGGAGAGTGTGACAGAGATGGGGAGGGTTTAGGGTCCGGAGAGTGTGACAGAGATGGGGAGATTGTAGGGTCCGGAGAGTGTGACAGAGATGGGGAGGGTGTAGGATCCGGGGAGTGTGACAGAGATGGGAGTGTGTTGGATCCGGAGAGTGTGACAGAGATGGAGATGGTTTAGGATCCTTAGAGTGTGACAGAGATGGGGAGAGTGTAGGATCCGGAGAGTGTGACAGGGATGGGGAGGGTGTAAGATCCGGAGAGTGTGACAGAGATGGGGAGGGTGTAGGATCCGGAGAGTGTGACAGAGATGGGGAGAGTGTAGGATCCGGAGAGTGTGACAGAGATGGGGAGAGTGTAGGATCCGGAGAGTGTGACAGAGATGGGGTGTGTGTAGGATCCGGAGAGTGTGACAGAGATGGGGAGAGTGTAGGATCCGGAGAGTGTGACAGAGATGGGGAGGGTGTAGGATCCGGAGAGTGTGACAGAGATGGGGAGAGTGTAGGATCCGGAGAGAGTGACAGAGATGGGGAGGGTGTAGGATCCGGAGAGTGTGACAGAGATGGGGAGAGTGTAGGATCCGGAGAGTGTGACAGAGATGGGGAGGGTGTAAGATCCGGAGAGTGTGACAGAGATGGGGAGGGTGTAGGATCCGGAGAGTGTGACAGAGATGGGGAGAGTGTAGGATCCGGAGAGTGTGACAGAGATGGGGAGAGTGTAGGATCCGGAGAGTGTGACAGTGATGGGGAGGGTGTAGGATCCGGAGAGTGTGACAGAGATGGGGAGTGTGTAGGATCCGGACAGTGTGACAGTGATGGGGAGGGTGTAGGATCCGGAGAAGGTGACAGAGATAGGGAGAGTGTAGGATCCGGAGAGTGTGACAGAGATGGGGAGGGTTTAGGATCCGGAGAGTATGACAGAGATGGGGAGAGTGTAGGATCAGGAGAGTGTGGCAGAGATGGGGAGTGTGTTGGGTCCGGAGAGTGTGACAGAGATGGGTGGGTGTAGGATCTGGAGTGTGTGACAGAGACGGGGATGGTGTTTTGTCCGGAGAGTGTGACAGAGCTGGGTATGGTGTTTTGTCCGGAGAGTGTGACAGAGATGGGGAGGGTGTAGGATTCCTTGAGTGTGACAGAGATGGGAGGGTGTAGGGTCCGGACAGTGTGATTGACATTGGGAGGATGTGGGGTCCGGAGAGTGTGACAGAGATGGGGAGGGTGTAGGATTCCTTGAGTGTGACAGAGATGGGAGGGTGTAGGATCCGGAGAGTGTGACAGAGATGGGGAGGATGTGGGGTCAGGAGAGTGTGACATAGATGGGGAGGGTGTAGGGTCCGGAGAATGTGACAGAGATGGGGAGGGTGTCGGATCCGGAGAGTGTGACAGAGATGGGAGGGTGTAGGATCCGGAGAGTGTGACAGAGATGGGAGTGTGTAGGATCCGGAGATGTGACAGATTTGGGGAGGGTGTAGGAACCGGAGAGTGTGACAGATTTGGGGAGGGTGTAGGATCCGGAGAGTGTGACAGAGATGGGGAGAGTGTAGGATCCGGAGTGTGTGACAGAGATGGGGAGGGTGTAGGATCCGGAGAGTGTGACAGAGATGGGGAGGGTGTAGGATCCGGAGAGTGTGACAGAGATGGGAGGGTGTAGGATCCGGAGAGTGTGACAGATTTGGGGAGAGTGTAGGATCCGGAGAGTGTGACAGAGATGGGGAGAGTGTAGGATCCGGAGAGTGTGACAGAGATGGGGAGGGTGTAGGATCCGGAGAGTGTGACAGAGATGGGGAGGGTGTAGGATCCGGACAGTGTGACAGAGATGGGGAGGGTGCAGGTTCCGGAGATTGTGACAGAGATGGGAGAGTGTCGGATCCGGAGAGTGTGACAGAGATGGGGAGGGTGGAGGATCCGGAGAGTGTGACAGAGATTGGGAGTGTTTAGGATCCGGAGAGTGTGACAGAGATGGGCGAGAGTAGGATCCGGAGAGAGTGACAGAGATGGGGAGGGTTTAGGATCCGGAGAGTGTGACAGAGATGGGGAGGTTGTTGGATCCGGAGAGTGTGACAGAGATGGGGAGTGTGTAGGATCCGGAGAGTGTGACATAGATGGGGAGTGTGTAGGATCCGGAGAGTGTGACAGAGATGGGGAGGGTGTAAGATCCGGAGAGTGTGACAGAGATGGGGAGGGTGTAGGATCCGGAGAGTGTGACAGAGATGGGGAGAGTGTAGGATCCGGAGAGTGTGACAGAGATGGGGAGGGTGTAAGATCCGGAGAGTGTGACAGAGATGGGGAGACTGTAGGATCCGGAGAGTGTGACAGTGATGGGGAGGGTGTAGGATCCGGAGACTGTGACAGAGATGGGGAGTGTGTAGGATCCGGACAGTGTGACAGTGATGGGGAGGGTGTAGGATCCGGAGAAGGTGACAGAGATAGGGAGAGTGTAGGATCTGGAGAGTGTGACAGAGATGAGGTGGGTGTAGGATCCGGAGAGTGTGACAGAGATGGGGAGGGTTTAGGATCCGGAGAGTATGACAGAGATGGGGAGAGTGTAGGATCCGGAGAGTGTGGCAGAGATGGGGAGTGTGTTGGGTCCGGAGAGTGTGACAGAGATGGGAGGAGTGTAGGATCCGGAGAGTGTGACAGAGATGGGGAGTGTGTAGGATACGGAGAGTTTGACGGAGATGGGGAGAGTGTAGGGTCCGGAGAGCGTGACAGAGATGGGGAGAGTGTAGGATCCGGAGAGTGTGACAGAGATGTGGAGGGTGTAGGATCCGGAGAGTGTGACAGAGATGGGGAGGGTGTAGGATCCGGAGAGTGTGACAGAGAAGGGGAGGTTGTGCGGTCCGGAGAGTGTGACAGAGATGGGGAGGGTGTAGGATCCGGAGAGTGTGACAGCGATGGGGAGAGTGTAGGATCCGGAGAGTGTGACAGAGATGGGGAGGGTGTAGGATCCGGAGAGTGTGACAGAGATCGGGAGGGTGTAGGGTCCGGCGAGTGTGACAGAGATGGGTGGGTGTAGGATCCACCGTGTGTGACAGAGATGGGGAGGGTTTAGGGTCCGGAGAGTGTGACAGAGATGGGGAGAGTGTAGGGTCCGGAGAGTGTGACAGAGATGGGGAGGGTGTAGGATCCGGGGAGTGTGACAGAGATGGAGATGGTTTAGGATCCTTAGAGTGTGACAGAGATGGGGAGAGTGTAGGATCCGGAGAGTGTGACAGGGATGGGGAGGGTGTAAGATCCGGAGAGTGTGACAGAGATGGGGAGGGTGTAGGATCCGGAGAGTGTGACAGAGATGGGGAGAGTGTAGGATCCGGAGAGTGTGACAGAGATGGGGAGAGTGTAGGATCCGGAGAGTGTGACAGAGATGGGGTGTGTGTAGGATCCGGAGAGTGTGACAGAGATGGGGAGAGTGTAGGATCCGGAGAGTGTGACAGAGATGGGGAGGGTGTAGGATCCGGAGAGTGTGACAGAGATGGGGAGAGTGTAGGATCCGGAGAGAGTGACAGAGATGGGGAGGGTGTAGGATCCGGAGAGTGTGACAGAGATGGGGAGAGTGTAGGATCCGGAGAGTGTGACAGAGATGGGGAGGGTGTAAGATCCGGAGAGTGTGACAGAGATGGGGAGGGTGTAGGATCCGGAGAGTGTGACAGAGATGGGGAGAGTGTAGGATCCGGAGAGTGTGACAGAGATGGGGAGAGTGTAGGATCCGGAGAGTGTGACAGTGATGGGGAGGGTGTAGGATCCGGAGAGTGTGACAGAGATGGGGAGTGTGTAGGATCCGGACAGTGTGACAGTGATGGGGAGGGTGTAGGATCCGGAGAAGGTGACAGAGATAGGGAGAGTGTAGGATCCGGAGAGTGTGACAGAGATGGGGAGGGTTTAGGATCCGGAGAGTATGACAGAGATGGGGAGAGTGTAGGATCAGGAGAGTGTGGCAGAGATGGGGAGTGTGTTGGGTCCGGAGAGTGTGACAGAGATGGGTGGGTGTAGGATCTGGAGTGTGTGACAGAGACGGGGATGGTGTTTTGTCCGGAGAGTGTGACAGAGCTGGGTATGGTGTTTTGTCCGGAGAGTGTGACAGAGATGGGGAGGGTGTAGGATTCCTTGAGTGTGACAGAGATGGGAGGGTGTAGGGTCCGGACAGTGTGATTGAGATGGGGAGGATGTGGGGTCCGGAGAGTGTGACAGAGATGGGGAGGGTGTAGGATTCCTTGAGTGTGACAGAGATGGGAGGGTGTAGGATCCGGAGAGTGTGACAGAGATGGGGAGGATGTGGGGTCCGGAGAGTGTGACATAGATGGGGAGGGTGTAGGGTCCGGAGAATGTGACAGAGATGGGGAGGGTGTCGGATCCGGAGAGTGTGACAGAGATGGGAGGGTGTAGGATCCGGAGAGTGTGACTGAGATGGGAGTGTGTAGGATCCGGAGATGTGACAGATTTGGGGAGGGTGTAGGAACCGGAGAGTGTGACAGATTTGGGGAGGGTGTAGGATCCGGAGAGTGTGACAGAGATGGGGAGAGTGTAGGATCCGGAGTGTGTGACAGAGATGGGGAGGGTGTAGGATCCGGAGAGTGTGACAGAGATGGGGAGGGTGTAGGATCCGGAGAGTGTGACAGAGATGGGAGGGTGTAGGATCCGGAGAGTGTGACAGATTTGGGGAGAGTGTAGGATCCGGAGAGTGTGACAGATTTGGGGAGGGTGTAGGATCCGGAGAGTGTGACAGAGATGGGGAGAGTGTAGGATCCGCAGAGTGTGACAGAGATGGGGAGGGTGTAGGATCCGGAGAGTGTGACAGAGATGGGGAGAGTGTAGGATCCGGAGAGTGTGACAGAGATGGGGAGGGTGTAGGATCCGGAGAGTGTGACAGAGATGGGGAGGGTGTAGGATCCGGACAGTGTGACAGAGATGGGGAGGGTGCAGGTTCCGGAGAGTGTGACAGAGATGGGAGAGTGTCGGATCCGGAGAGTGTGACAGAGATGGGGAGGGTGGAGGATCCGGAGAGTGTGACAGAGATTGGGAGTGTTTAGGATCCGGAGAGTGTGACAGAGATGGGCGAGAGTAGGATCCGGAGAGAGTGACAGAGATGGGGAGGGTTTAGGATCCGGAGAGTGTGACAGAGATGGGGAGGTTGTTGGATCCGGAGAGTGTGACAGAGATGGGGAGTGTGTAGGATCCGGAGAGTGTGACATAGATGGGGAGTGTGTAGGATCCGGAGAGTGTGACAGAGATGGGGAGGGTGTAAGATCCGGAGAGTGTGACAGAGATGGGGAGGGTGTAGGATCCGGAGAGTGTGACAGAGATGGGGAGAGTGTAGGATCCGGAGAGTGTGACAGAGATGGGGAGGGTGTAAGATCCGGAGAGTGTGACAGAGATGGGGAGACTGTAGGATCCGGAGAGTGTGACAGTGATGGGGAGGGTGTAGGATCCGGAGACTGTGACAGAGATGGGGAGTGTGTAGGATCCGGACAGTGTGACAGTGATGGGGAGGGTGTAGGATCCGGAGAAGGTGACAGAGATAGGGAGAGTGTAGGATCTGGAGAGTGTGACAGAGATGAGGTGGGTGTAGGATCCGGAGAGTGTGACAGAGATGGGGAGGGTTTAGGATCCGGAGAGTATGACAGAGATGGGGAGAGTGTAGGATCCGGAGAGTGTGGCAGAGATGGGGAGTGTGTTGGGTCCGGAGAGTGTGACAGAGATGGGAGGAGTGTAGGATCCGGAGAGTGTGACAGAGATGGGGAGTGTGTAGGATACGGAGAGTTTGACAGAGATGGGGAGAGTGTAGGGTCCGGAGAGCGTGACAGAGATGGGGAGAGTGTAGGATCCGGAGAGTGTGACAGAGATGTGGAGGGTGTAGGATCCGGAGAGTGTGACAGAGATGGGGAGGGTGTAGGATCCGGAGAGTGTGACAGAGAAGGGGAGGTTGTGCGGTCCGGAGAGTGTGACAGAGATGGGGAGGGTGTAGGATCCGGAGAGTGTGACAGCGATGGGGAGAGTGTAGGATCCGGAGAGTGTGACAGAGATGGGGAGGGTGTAGGATCCGGAGAGTGTGACAGAGATCGGGAGGGTGTAGGGTCCGGCGAGTGTGACAGAGATGGGTGGGTGTAGGATCCACCGTGTGTGACAGAGATGGGGAGGGTGTAGGATCTGGAGTGTGTGACAGAGACGGGGATGGTGTAGGATCCGGACAGTGTGACAGAGATGGGGAGGGTGCAGGTTCCGGAGAGTGTGACAGAGATGGGGAGAGTGTAGGATCCGGAGAGTGTGTCAGAGATGTGGAGTGTGTAGGATCCGGAGAGTGTGACAGAGATGGGGAGAGTGTAGGGTCCGGAGCGTGTGACAGAGATGGGGAGGGTGTAGGATCCGGAGAGTGTGACAGAGATTGGGAGTGTTTAGGATCCGGAGAGTGTGACAGAGATGGGAGAGTGTAGGATCCACCGTGTGTGACAGAGATGGGGAGGGTGTAGGATTCCTTGAGTGTGACAGAGATGGGAGGGTGTAGGGTCCGGACAGTGTGATTGAGATGTAGAGGGTTTAGGATCCGGAGAGTGTGACAGAGATGGGGAGGATGTGGGGTCCGGAGAGTGTGACAGAGAAGGGGAGGATGTAGGGTCCGGAGAATGTGACAGAGATGGGGAGGGTGTCGGATCCGGAGAGTGTGACAGAGATGGGAGGGTGTAGGATCCGGAGAGTGTGACAGAGATGGGAGGGTGTAGGATCCGGAGATGTGACAGATTTGGGGAGGGTGTAGGATCCGGAGAGTGTGACAGATTTGGGGAGGGTGTAGGATCCGGAGAGTGTGACAGAAATGGGGAGAGTGTAGGATCCGGAGAGTGTGACAGAGATGGGGAGGTTGTAGGATCCGGAGAGTGTGACAGAGATGGGAGGGTGTAGGATCCGTAGAGTGTGACAGAGATGGGGAGGGTGTAAGATCCAGAGAGTGTGACAGAGATGGGAGGGTGTAGGATCCGGAGAGTGTGACAGATTTAGGGAGAGTGTAGGATCCGGAGAGTGTGACAGATTTGAGGAGGGTGTAGGATCCGGAGAGTGTGACAGAGATGGGGAGAGTGTAGGATCCGGAGAGTGTGACAGAGATGGGGAGGGTGTAGGATCCGGAGAGTGTGACAGAGATGGGGAGAGTGTAGGATCCGGAGAGTGTGACAGAGATGGGGAGGGTGTAGGATCCGGACAGTGTGACAGAGATGGGGAGGGTGCAGGTTCCGGAGAGTGTGACATAGATGGGAGAGTGTAGGATCCGGAGAGTGTGACAGAGATGGGGAGGGTGTAGGATCCGGAGAGTGTGACAGCGATGGGGAGGGTTTAGGGTCCGGAGAGTGTGACAGAGATGGAGATGGTTTAGGATCCGGAGAGTGTGACAGAGATGGGGAGTGTGTAGGATCCGGAGAGTGTGACAGAGATGGGGAGGGTGTAAGATCCGGAGAGTGTGACAGAGATGGGGAAAGTGTAGGATCCGGAGAGTGTGACAGTGATGTGGAGGGTGTAGGATCCGGAGTGTGTGACAGAGATGGGGAGAGTGTAGGATCCGGACAGTGTGACAGTGATGGGGAGAGTTTAGGATCCGGAGAGTGTGACAGAGATGGGGAGGGTGTAGGATCCGGAGTGTGTGACAGAGATGGGGAGAGTGTAGGATCCGGACAGTGTGACAGTGATGGGGAGAGTGTAGGATCCGGAGAGTGTGACAGAGATGGGGAGGGTGTAGGATCCGGAGTGTGTGACAGAGATGGGGAGAGTGTAGGATCTGGACAGTGTGACAGAGATGGGGAGGGTGTAGGATCCGGAGAAGGTGACAGAGATGGGGAGAGTGTAGGATCCGGAGAGTGTGACAGAGATGGGGAGGGTGTAGGATCCGGAGAGTGTGACAGAGATGGGGAGAGTGTAGGATCCGTAGATTGTGACAGAGATGGGGAGAGTGTAGGATCCGGAGAGTGTGACAGAGATGGGGAGGGTGTAGGATCCGGAGAGTGTGACAGAGATGGGGAGAGTGTAGGATCCGGACAGTGGGACAGTGATGGGGAGGGTGTAGGATCCGGAGAAGGTGACGGAGATGGGGAGAGTGTAGGATCCGGACAGTGTGACAGGGATGGGGAGGGTGTAGGATCCGGAGAGTGTGACAGAGATGGGGAGGGTGTAGGATCCAGAGAGTGTGACAGAGATGGGGAGGGTGTAGGATCCGGACAGTGTGACAGGGATGGGGAGGGTGTAGGATCCGGAGAGTGTGACAGAGATGGGGAGAGTGTAGGATCCGGAGAGTGTGACAGAGATGGGGAGGATGTAGGATCCGGAGAGTGTGACAGAGATGGGAAGGGTGTAGGATCCGGAGAGTGTGACAGAGATGTGAGGGTGTAGGATCCGGAGAGTGTGACAGAGATGGGGAGTGTGTAGGATCCGGAGAGTGTGACAGAGATGGGGAGGGTGTAGGATCCGGAGAGTGTGACAGAGATGGGGAGGGTGTAGGATCCGGAGAGTGTGACAGAGATGGGAGGAGTGTAGGATCCGGAGAGTGTGACAGAGATGGGGAGTGTGTAGGATACGGAGAGTTTGACAGAGATGGGTTGAGTGTAGGGTCCGGAGAGTGTGACAGAGATGGGGAGAGTGTAGGATCCGGAGAGTGTGACAGAGATGTGGAGGGTGTAGGATCCGGAGAGTGTGACAGAGATGGGGAGGGTGTAGGATCCGGAGAGTGTGACAGAGAAGGGGAGGTTGTGCGGTCCGGAGAGTGTGACAGAGATGGGGAGGGTGTAGGATCCGGAGAGTGTGACAGCAATGGGGAGAGTGTAGGATCCGGAGAGTGTGACAGAGATGGGGAGGGTGTAGGATCCGGAGAGTGTGACAGAGATGGGGAGGGTGTAGGGTCCGGCGAGTGTGACAGAGATGGGTGGGTGTAGGATCCACCGTGTGTGACAGAGATGGGGAGGGTGTAGGATCTGGAGTGTGTGACAGAGACGGGGATGGTGTAGGATCCGGACAGTGTGACAGAGATGGGGAGGGTGCAGGTTCCGGAGAGTGTGACAGAGATGGGGAGGGTGTTGGATCCGGAGAGTGTGACAGCGATGGGGATAGTGTAGGATCCGGAGAGTGTGACAGAGATGGGGAGGGTGTAGGATCCGGAGAGTGTGACAGAGATGGTGAGGGTGTAGGGTCCGGCGAGTGTGACAGAGATGGGTGGGTGTAGGATCCACCGTGTGTGACAGAGATGGGGAGGGTGTAGGATCTGGAGTGTGTGACAGAGACGGGGATGGTGTAGGATCCGGACAGTGTGACAGAGATGGGGAGGGTGCAGGTTCCGGAGAGTGTGACAGAGATGGGGAGAGTGTAGGATCCGGAGAGTGTGTCAGAGATGTGGAGTGTGTAGGATCCGGAGAGTGTGACAGAGCTGGGGAGAGTTTAGGATCCGGAGAGTGTGACAGAGATGTGGAGAGTGTAGGATCCGGTGAGTGTGACAGAGATGTGGAGGGTGTAGGATCCGGAGAGTGACAGAGATGGGAGTGTGTAGTATCCGGAGAGTGTGACAGAGATGGGGAGGGTGTGGGGTCCGGAGAGTGTGACAGAGATGGGGAGGGTGTAGGATCCGGAGAGTGTGACAGAGATGGGGAGGGTGTAGGATCCGGAGAGTGTGACAGAGATGGGGAGGGTGTGCGGTCCGGAGAGTGTGACAGAGATGGGGAGGGTTTAGGATCCAGAGAGTGTGACAGAGATGGGGAGGGTGTAGTGTCCGGATAGTGTGACAGAGATGGGTGGGTGTAGGATCCACCGTGAGTGACAGAGATGGGGAGGGTGTAGGATCTGGAGTGTGTGACAGAGACGGGGATGGTGTTTTGTCCGGAGAGTGTGACAGAACTGGGTATGGTGTTTTGTCCGGAGAGTGTGACAGAGATGGGGAGGGTGTAGGATTCCTTGAGTGTGACAGAGATGGGAGGGTGTATGGTCCGGACAGTGTGATTGAGATGGGGAGGATGTGGGGTCCGGAGAGTGTGACAGAGATGGGGAGGGTGTAGGATTCCTTGAGTGTGACAGAGATGGGAGGGTGTAGGATCCGGAGAGTGTGACAGAGATGGGGAGGATGTGGGGTCCGGAGAGTGTGACAGAGATGGGGAGGGTGTAGGGTCCGGAGAATGTGACAGAGATGGGGAGGGTGTCGGATCCGGAGAGTGTGACAGAGATGGGAGGGTGTAGGATCCGGAGAGTGTGACAGAGATGGGGAGGGTGTAGGATCCGGAGAGTGTGACAGAGATGGGAGTGTGTAGGATCCGGAGAGTGTAACAGAGATGGGGAGGGTGTAGGATCCGGAGAGTGTGACAGAGATGGGGAGGGTGTAGGATCCGGAGAGTGTGACAGAGATGGGAGTGTGTAGGATCCGGAGAGTGTAACAGAGATGGGGAGGGTGTAGGATCCGGAGAGTGTGACAGATTTGGGGAGAGTGTAGGATCCGGAGAGTGTGACAGATTTGGGGTGGGTGTAGGATCCGGAGAGTGTGACAGAGATGGGGAGAGTGTAGGATCCGGAGAGTGTGACAGAGATGGGGAGTGTGTAGGATCCGGAGAGTGTGACAGAGATGGGAGGGTGTAGGATCCGGAGAGTGTGACAGAGATGGGGAGAGTGTAGGATCCGGAGAGTGTGACAGTGATGGGGAGGGTGTAGGATCCTGAGAGTGTGACAGAGATGGGGAGAGTGTAGGATCCGGACAGTGTGACAGTGATGTGGAGGGTGTAGGATCCGGAGTGTGTGACAGAGATGGGGAGAGTGTAGGATCCGGACAGTGTGACAGTGATGGGGAGAGTTTAGGATCCGGAGAAGGTGACAGAGATGGGGAGAGTGTAGGATCTGGACAGTGTGACAGAGATGGGGAGGGGGTAGGATCCGGAGAAGGTGACAGAGATGGGGAGAGTGTAGGATCCGGAGAGTGTGACAGAGATGTGGAGGGTGTAGGATCCGGAGAGTGTGACAGAGATGGGGAGAGTGTAGGATCCGGAGAGTGTGACAGAGATGGGGAGGGTGTAGGATCCGGACAGTGTGACAGGGATGGGGAGGGTGTAGGATCCGGAGAGTGTGACAGAGATGGGGAGAGTGTAGGATCCGGAGAGTGTGACAGAGATGGGGAGGGTGTAGGATCCGGAGAGTGTGACAGAGATGGGAAGGTTGTAGGATCCGGAGAGTGTGACAGAGATGTGAGGGTGTAGGATCCGGAGAGTGTGACAGAGATGGGGAGTGTGTAGGATCCGGAGAGTGTGACAGAGATGGGGAGGGTGTAGGATCCGGAGAGTGTGACAGAGATGGGGAGGGTGTAGGGTCCGGAGAGTGTGACAGAGATGGGAGGGTGTAGGATCCGGAGAGTGTGACAGAGATGGGGAGGGTGTAGGATCCGGAGAGTGTGACAGAGATGGGGAGGGTGTAGGATCCGGAGAGTGTGACAGAGATGGGGAGGGTGTAGGATCCGGAGAGTGTGACAGAGATGGGGAGGGTGTAGGGTCCGGAGAGTGTGACAGCGATGGGGAGAGTGTAGGATCCGGAGAGTGTGACAGAGATGGGGAGGGTGTAGGATCCGGAGAGTGTGACAGAGATCGGGAGGGTGTAGGGTCCGGCGAGTGTGACAGAGATGGGTGGGTGTAGGATCCACCGTGTGTGACAGAGATGGGGAGGGTGTAGGATTCCTTGAGTGTGACAGAGATGGGAGGGTGTAGGGTCCGGACAGTGTGATTGAGATGTAGAGGGTTTAGGATCCGGAGAGTGTGACAGAGATGGGGAGGATGTGGGGTCCGGAGAGTGTGACAGAACTGGGTATGGTGTTTTGTCCGGAGAGTGTGACAGAGATGGGGAGGGTGTAGGATTCCTTGAGTGTGACAGAGATGGGAGGGTGTATGGTCCGGACAGTGTGATTG
This sequence comes from Hypanus sabinus, assembly GCF_030144855.1. NCBI lineage: Eukaryota > Metazoa > Chordata > Chondrichthyes > Myliobatiformes > Dasyatidae > Hypanus > Hypanus sabinus. The sequence goes on from NW_026779042.1 coordinate 53,735, forward strand.
AGATGGGGAGGATGTGGGGTCCGGAGAGTGTGACAGAGATGGGGAGGGTGTAGGATTCCTTGAGTGTGACAGAGATGGGAGGGTGTAGGATCCGGAGAGTGTGACAGAGATGGGGAGGATGTGGGGTCCGGAGAGTGTGACAGAGATGGGGAGGGTGTAGGGTCCGGAGAATGTGACAGAGATGGGGAGGGTGTCGGATCCGGAGAGTGTGACAGAGATGGGAGGGTGTAGGATCCGGAGAGTGTGACAGAGATGGGAGGGTGTAGGATCCGGAGAGTGTGACAGAGATGGGGAGGGTGTAGGATCCGGAGAGTGTGACAGAGATGGGAGTGTGTAGGATCCGGAGAGTGTAACAGAGATGGGGAGGGTGTAGGATCCGGAGAGTGTGACAGATTTGGGGAGAGTGTAGGATCCGGAGAGTGTGACAGATTTGGGGAGGGTGTAGGATCCGGAGAGTGTGACAGAGATGGGGAGAGTGTAGGATCCGGAGAGTGTGACAGAGATGGGGAGTGTGTAGGATCCGGAGAGTGTGACAGAGATGGGAGGGTGTAGGATCCGGAGAGTGTGACAGAGATGGGGAGAGTGTAGGATCCGGAGAGTGTGACAGTGATGGGGAGGGTGTAGGATCCTGAGAGTGTGACAGAGATGGGGAGAGTGTAGGATCCGTACAGTGTGACAGTGATGTGGAGGGTGTAGGATCCGGAGTGTGTGACAGAGATGGGGAGAGTGTAGGATCCGGACAGTGTGACAGTGATGGGGAGAGTTTAGGATCCGGAGCAGGTGACAGAGATGGGGAGAGTGTAGGATCTGGACAGTGTGACAGAGATGGGGAGGATGTAGGATCCGGAGAAGGTGACAGAGATGGGGAGAGTGTAGGATCCGGAGAGTGTGACAGAGATGTGGAGGGTGTAGGATCCGGAGAGTGTGACAGCGATGGGGAGAGTGTAGGATCCGGAGAGTGTGACAGAGATGGGGAGGGTGTAGGATCCGGACAGTGTGACAGGGATGGGGAGGGTGTAGGATCCGGAGAGTGTGACAGAGATGGGGAGAGTGTAGGATCCGGAGAGTGTGACAGAGATGGGGAGGGTGTAGGATCCGGAGAGTGTGACAGAGATGGGAAGGTTGTAGGATCCGGAGAGTGTGACAGAGATGTGAGGGTGTAGGATCCGGAGAGTGTGACAGAGATGGGGAGTGTGTAGGATCCGGAGAGTGTGACAGAGATGGGGAGGGTGTAGGATCCGGAGAGTGTGACAGAGATGGGGAGGGTGTAGGGTCCGGAGAGTGTGACAGAGATGGGAGGGTGTAGGATCCGGAGAGTGTGACAGAGATGGGGAGGGTGTAGGATCCGGAGAGTGTGACAGAGTTGGGGAGGGTGTAGGATCCGGAGAGTGTGACAGAGATGGGGAGGGTGTAGGATCCGGAGAGTGTGACAGAGATGGGGAGGGTGTAGGGTCCGGAGAGTGTGACAGCGATGGGGAGAGTGTAGGATCCGGAGAGTGTGACAGAGATGGGGAGGGTGTAGGATCCGGAGAGTGTGACAGAGATCGGGAGGGTGTAGGGTCCGGCGAGTGTGACAGAGATGGGTGGGTGTAGGATCCACCGTGTGTGACAGAGATGGGGAGGGTGTAGGATTCCTTGAGTGTGACAGAGATGGGAGGGTGTAGGGTCCGGACAGTGTGATTGAGATGTAGAGGGTTTAGGATCCGGAGAGTGTGACAGAGATGGGGAGGATGTGGGGTCCGGAGAGTGTGACAGAGATGGGGAGGGTGTAGGGTCCGGAGAATGTGACAGAGATGGGGAGGGTGTCGGATCCGGAGAGTGTGACAGAGATGGGAGGGTGTAGGATCCGGAGAGTGTGACAGAGATGGGAGGGTGTAGGATCCGGAGATGTGACAGATTTGGGGAGGGTGTAGGATCCGGAGAGTGTGACAGAAATGGGGAGAGTGTAGGATCCGGAGAGTGTGACAGAGATGGGGAGGTTGTAGGATCCGGAGAGTGTGACAGAGATGGGAGGGTGTAGGATCCGTAGAGTGTGACAGAGATGGGGAGGGTGTAAGATCCAGAGAGTGTGACAGAGATGGGAGGGTGTAGGATCCGGAGAGTGTGACAGAGATGGGAGGGTGTAGGATCCGGAGAGTGTGACAGAGATGGGTGTGTGTAGGATCCGGAGAGTGTGACAGATTTGGGGAGAGTGTAGGATCCGGAGAGTGTGACAGATTTGAGGAGGGTGTAGGATCCGGAGAGTGTGACAGAGATGGGGAGAGTGTAGGATCCGGAGAGTGTGACAGACATGGGGAGGGTGTAGGATCCGGATAGTGTGACAGAGATGGGGAGAGTGTAGGATCCGGAGAGTGTGACAGAGATGGGGAGGGTGTAGGATCCGGACAGTGTGACAGAGATGGGGAGGGTGCAGGTTCCGGAGAGTGTGACATAGATGGGAGAGTGTAGGATCCGGAGAGTGTGACAGAGATGGGGAGGGTGTAGGATCCGGAGAGTGTGACAGCGATGGGGTGGGTTTAGGGTCCGGAGAGTGTGACAGAGATGGAGATGGTTTAGGATCCGGAGAGTGTGACAGAGATGGGGAGTGTGTAGGATCCGGAGAGTGTGACAGAGATGGGGAGGGTGTAGGATCCGGAGAGTGTGACAGAGATGGGGAGTGTGTAGGATCCGGAGAGTGTGACAGAGATGGGGAGTGTGTAGGATCCGGAGAGTGTGACAGAGATGGGGAGTGTGTAGGATCCGGAGAGTGTGACAGAGATGGGAGGGTGTAGGATCCGGAGAGTGTGACAGAGATGGGGAGAGTGTAGGATCCGGAGAGTGTGACAGTGATGGGGAGGGTGTAGGATCCTGAGAGTGTGACAGAGATGGGGAGAGTGTAGGATCCGGACAGTGTGACAGTGATGTGGAGGGTGTAGGATCCGGAGTGTGTGACAGAGATGGGGAGAGTGTAGGATCCGGACAGTGTGACAGTGATGGGGAGAGTTTAGGATCCGGAGAAGGTGACAGAGATGGGGAGAGTGTAGGATCTGGACAGTGTGACAGAGATGGGGAGGGTGTAGGATCCGGAGAAGGTGACAGAGATGGGGAGAGTGTAGGATCCGGAGAGTGTGACAGAGATGGGGAGGGTGTAGGATCCGGAGAGTGTGACAGAGATGGGGAGAGTGTAGGATCCGGAGAGTGTGACAGAGATGGGGAGGGTGTAGGATCCGGACAGTGTGACAGGGATGGGGAGGGTGTAGGATCCGGAGAGTGTGACAGAGATGGGGAGAGTGTAGGACCCGGAGAGTGTGACAGAGATGGGGAGGGTGTAGGATCCGGAGAGTGTGACAGAGATGGGAAGGTTGTAGGATCCGGAGAGTGTGACAGAGATGTGAGGGTGTAGGATCCGGAGAGTGTGACAGAGATGGGGAGTGTGTAGGATCCGGAGAGTGTGACAGAGATGGGGAGGGTGTAGGATCCGGAGAGTGTGACAGAGATGGGGAGGGTGTAGGGTCCGGAGAGTGTGACAGAGATGGGAGGGTGTAGGATCCGGAGAGTGTGACAGAGATGGGAAGGTTGTAGGATCCGGAGAGTGTGACAGAGATGTGAGGGTGTAGGATCCGGAGAGTGTGACAGAGATGGGGAGTGTGTAGGATCCGGAGAGTGTGACAGAGATGGGGAGGGTGTAGGATCCGGAGAGTGTGACAGAGATGGGGAGGGTGTAGGGTCCGGAGAGTGTGACAGAGATGGGAGGGTGTAGGATCCGGAGAGTGTGACAGAGATGGGGAGGGTGTAGGATCCGGAGAGTGTGACAGAGATGGGGAGGGTGTAAGATCCGGAGAGTGTGACAGAGATGGGGAGGGTGTAGGATCCGGAGAGTGTGACAGAGATGGGGAGGGTGTTGGGTCCGGAGAGTGTGACAGAGATGGGAGGGTGTAGGATCCGGAGAGTGTGACAGAGATGGGGAGGGTGTAGGATCCGAAGTGTGCCACAGAGATTGGAAGGGTTGTAGTGGCCGGAATGAGTCACAGAGACAGGGAGGAGTGTGGAGGAGCAGGTGGGATTATAATGCCTGGGAAGAATGTAGGGCCCTGAGCGGGGCAAAGAGAAGGAGAGAGTTGCAGGGGCTGGAGGAAGTCACAGTCCGGGAGCAGTCTCGGGTTCAGTGTTGATTACACAAATGGGAAATGGTGTAAGGGCCGGAGGGGGTCTCAGAGACGGGTAACGGTGACAGGGACAGCAAAGGGTGTAGGAGTTGGTGGAGGTCGGAGAGATAGAGAGGTGTGTGTGGGCCAGGTTTCCAGAGATGCCGTGTGTTCTACTGGCCGGAGGGATTACAGAAACTTCGGGGTCGTAGGATCCAGAATGGGTTCCAGTGATGCAGAGGGTGTAGCAGCCAGAGGGGGTTACAGTGATGGGAGAGGTGTGGAGCTGAAGGGGGTTACTGATAGGTGCAGTGGTGTCTCAGTGGTGCCAGAGGCCTGTTGAGTCTCTGAGCTGGAAGAGACCAAACCAGATATATACATGGTATTCACACCTCTACTGTTGTGACTGCTTTTGGCCCCACCCATTTCACTCTGTGTTACCTACTTACGGGGTGCAGGGAGGTAGGGGTAATGTACTCGCTGCTGGAGCTGGCTAAGTTATCTATCTGTCAGTCTGGGGTGGGGCAGCAAAGTCCCTGACCGGGGTGACTGGTGATGTTCCGGGGTTCATCCCTGGGAATGACAGAGACAAACATCCACCACAGAGGTGTTCCTGCACTGTTGGGATCGCGGGATAAATGTCATCCTGGATGAGGACAGGAACATTTTAACTTTGCTTGGGTTAGTTTCTGATGCGTTCATTAAAACCATAAGATATAGAAGCAGAAGTTGTCTATTCGGCCCATCAAGTCTGCTCTGCCATTCAACCATGGGCTGATCCAATGCTTCCAGTCATCCCCACTCCCCTGCCTTCTCCCCATACCCTTTGATGTCCTGGCTAATCAAGAACCCATCTACCTCTGTCTTAAATGCACCCACAGACTTGTCCTCCACAGCCGCTCGTGGCAACAAATTCCACAGATTTACCACCCTCTGACTAAAGTAATTTCTCCACAACTCTGTTTTAAATAGACATCCTTCAATCCTGAAGTCGTGCCCTCTCGTCCTAGACTCCCCTACCATGGGAAATAACTTTGCCATATCTAATCTGTTCAGGCCTTTTAGCACTCAGAATGTTTCTATGAGATCCCCCCTCATACTCCTGAAATCCAGGGAATTCAGCCCAAGAGCTGCCAGACATTCCTCATATGGTAACCCTTTCATTCCTGGAATCGTACTTGTGAATCTTCTTTGAACCCTCTCCAACGTCAGTATATCCTTTCTAATATAAGGAACCCAAAACTGCACACAGTACTCCACGTGTGGTCTCACGAGTGCCTTATAGAGCCTCAACATCACATCCCTGCTCTTATATTCCATACCTCTAGAAGTGAATGCCAACATTGCATTTGCCTTCTTCGCCACTGACTCAACCTGGAGGTTAACCTTTAGGGTATCCTGTACAAGGACTCCCAAGTCCCTTTGCATCTCTGCATTTTGAATTCTCTCCCCATCTAGTTAATAGTCTGCCTGTTTACTTTTTCCACCAAAGTGCATGACCATACACTTTCCAATATTGCATTCCATTTGCCATTTCTTTGCGCATTCCCCTAAACTATCTAAGTCTCTCTGCAGGCTCCCCGTTTCCTCAACACTACCCGCTCCTCCACCTATCTTTGTATCATCTTCAAATTTAGCCACAAATTCAGTAATCCCATCGTCCAAATCTTGGACTTATATCGTCGAGAGGTTCAGTTGTTGTTCAGACCAAACATCAGAACAGAACAAATGTGATCCAGGTGACTTTTGATCATGGAATGATTGTTGGTGCCGGACAGGCTGTTTGAGTCGCTCAGACACTGGAGTTGACGGAGAATGGTGCGTAAAACATAAAAACACTTCCAGTGAGAAGCACTTCTGCGGGTGAAATCACCTTGTTAGTGAGAGAAGTCAGAGGAGAGTGGTTGGATTGATTTAAAAAGGTGACGGTAACTCCAATAACCACACATTACAACAGCTCTGAATTCATAGCACTCTGAACCTTCAGGTGGCTGCGCTACTCCGCTTAGTGTAAATATTGTCTCAATGTGTACAAGAGACTCAGTTAGTCATAAAGAGTTGGATTGAATGTTGAATGCGTTGGTGAGACTGCACTGGGAGTATTGTGTACAGCACAGGAAGGAAGTCATTCAGCTGGAGAGGGTGCAGGAAAGACTCACCAGGATGTTACTGGGACTGTGGGGCTTGAGTTATAAGGAGAGACTGGATAGTCTGGGACTATTTCCCTGGAGTGAAGGAGGCTGAGGGGGCGACCTGATAGAGGTTTATATAACCACAAGGGGCAGAGGTAAGGCAGATGGTCACGGTCTTTCCCCCAGGGTAGGTGAGTCTAAATCCGGTTCAGAGAGATATGGGACAGACGAGCAAATGGGAGCAGGACTTTGGTCAGCAGAGACAAGTTGGTTCAAAGGGCAGTAGATCTCAATGCTCAATTGAATTGGTTAAGTAACGCTGGGAGGGAAATAAGATTGATGACACAAACACAAGAAAATCTGCAGGTGCTGGAAATCCAAACAACACAGACAAAATGATGGAGAAACTCAGCAGGCCAGGCAGCATCCATGGAAAAGAGTAAGCAGTTGACTAATTGGGCCAAGACGGGAAAGGAAGGGAGAAGTCGATGTAAGAAGATGGGGAGGAGAGGAAGAAGTAGTTGGTGGTAGGTGATAGTTGAAACTGCGAGAGGGGGAAGGGTGAAGTAAAGATCTGGGAAGTTGATGGGTGAAAGAGATAAAGGGCTGGATATAATACTAATGACAAAATGTTTGAGTAAATCAACCCAATCTTCAAAGCAATAGAGTCAGATCACTGTAGAGTAGTATAGTATATACTCGGGACCTTTGGCCCAGAATCAGACACAGAGTGAGGCTCCCTCCACACTGTACCATCACACACTCCCGGGGTCAGACAGAGGGAGAATCTCCCTCCACACCGTCCCATCACACACTCCCGGGGTCAGACACAGAGTGAAGCTCCCTCCACACCGTCCCATCACACACTACCGGGGTCAGACACAGAGTGAAGCTCCCTCCACACCGTCCCATCACACACTACCGGGGTCAGACACAGAGTGAAGCTCCCTCCACACCGTCCCATCACACACTACCGGGGTCAGACACAGAGTGAAGCTCCCTCCACACCGTCCCATCACACACTCCCGGGGTCAGACACAGAGTGAAGCTCCCTCCACCTCGTCCCATCACACACTCCCAGGGTCAGACACAGAGTGAAGCTCCCTCCACACTCCCATCACACACACCCATGGTCAGACACAGAGTGAAGCTCCCTCCACCTCGTCCCATCACACACTCCCAGGGTCAGACACAGAGTGAAGCTCCACACTGTCCCATCACACACTCCTGTGGTCAGACACAGAGTGAAGCTCCCTCCTTACCGTCCCATCACACACTCCCTGGGTCAGACACAGAGTGAGGCTCCCTCCACACCGTCCCATCACACACTCCTGGGGTCAGACACAGAGTGAATCTCCCTCCACACCATCCCATCACACACTCCCGGGGTCAGACACAGAGTGAAGCTCCCTCCACACCCTCCCATCACACACTCCCGGGGTCAGACACAGAGTGAAGCTCCCTCCACACCGTCCCATCACACACTCCCGGGGTCAGACACAGAGTGAGGCTCCCTCCACACTGTCCCATCACACACTCCCGGGGTCAGACACAGAGTGAAGCTCCCTCCACACCGTCCCATCACACACTCCCGTGGTCAGACACAGGGTGAAGCTCCCCCCACACTGTCCCATCACACACTCCCGGGGTCAGACACAGAGTGAAGCTCCCTCCACACCGTCCCATCACACACTCCCGGGGTCAGACACAGAGTGAAGCTCCCTCCACACCGTCCCATCACACACTCCCAGGATCAGACACAGAGTGAAACTCCCTCCACACCGTCCCATCACACACTCCCGGGGTCAGACACAGAGTGAAGCTCCCTCCACACTGTCCTATCACACACTCCTAGGTCAGAGAATCTTACCTGCTCCCATCAAAAGGGGAACAAACAGCATGAGGAACAGGGCAGGACCCCACAACGCCATCTTGGCCACAGGTAGGGAACGGCCCTCTAATTCCACAGCAAGGTCTGACCAAGGTGCTCAGTCTCGCCTCGGACGGACAAGAAGTCCCGCTAGCTCCAGAGGGTGTGGCAGTTCCAAAAAGATCTGTACTGGCAGAGGCCGGCACACGTTCATGGGTGGGAACCACAGTTACAGCTTATCACTTCTCTGCATGTTGCATAGACACAAGTGATGGGACGGTGTGGAGGGAGATTCACTCTGTTTTTGAGCCGGGAGTGTGTGATGGGATGGTGTGGAGGGAGCTTCACTCTGTGTCTGACCCCGGGAGTGTGTGATGGGATGGTGTGGAGGGAGATTCACTCTGTGTCTGACCCTGGGAGTGTGTGAGGGGACGGTGTGGAGGGAGATTCACTCTGTGTCTGACCCTGGGAGTGTGTGATGGGACGGTGTGAAGGGAGATTCACTCTGTGTCTGACCCTGGGAGTGTGTGATGGGACGGTGTGGAGGGAGCTTCGCTCTGTGTCTGACCCTGGGAGTGTGTGATGGGACGGTGTGGAGGGAGATTCACTCTGTGTCTGACCCTGGGAGTGTGTGATGGGACGGTGTGGAGGGAGCTTCGCTTTGTGTCTGACCCCGGGAGTGTGTGATGGGACGGTGTGGAGGGAGATTCACTCTGTGTCTGACCCTGGGAGTGTGTGATGGGATGGTGTGGAGGGAGCTTCACTCTGTGTCTGACCCCGGGAGTGTGTGATGGGACGGTGTGGAGGGAGATTCACTCTGTGTCTGACCCCAGGAGTGTGTGATGGGATGGTGTGGAGGGAGTTTCACTCTTTGCCTGACCCCGGGAGTGTGTGATGGGACGGTGTGGAGGGAGCTTCACTCTGTGTCTGACCCCAGGAGTGTGTGATGGGATGGTGTGGAGGGAGTTTCAATCTTTGTCTGACCCCGGGAGTGTGTGATGGGACGGTGTGGAGGGAGCTTCACTCTGTGTCTGACCCCAGGAGTGTGTGATGGGATGGTGTGGAGGGAGTTTCACTCTTTGCCTGACCCCGGGAGTGTGTGATGGGACAGTGTGGAGGGAGCTTCACTCTGTGTCTGACCCCGGGAGTGTGTGATGGGACGGTGTGGAGGGAGATTCACTCTGTGTCTGACCCCGGGAGTGTGTGATGGGACGGTGTGGGGGGAGCTTCACTCTGTGTCTGACCCTGAGAGTGTGTGATGGGACGGTGTGGAGGGAGCTTCACTCTGTGTCTGACCCCGGGAGTGTGTGATGGGAGGGTGTGGAGGGAGATTCACTCTGTGTCTGACCCCGGGAGTGTGTGATGGGACGGTGTGGAGGGAACTTCACTCTGTGTCTGACCCCGGGAGTGTGTGATGGGAGGGTGTGGAGGGAGATTCACTCTGTGTCTGACCCCGGGAGTGTGTGATGGGATGGTGTGGAGGGAGCTTCACTCTGTGTCTGACCCCGGGAGTGTGTGATGGGACAGTGTGGAGGGAGCTTCACTCTGTGTCTGACCCCGGGAGTGTGTGATGGGACGGTGTGGAGGGAGTTTCACTCTGTGTCTGACCTCGGGAGTGTGTGATGGGACAGTGTGGAGGGAGTTTCACTCTGTGTCTGACCTCGGGAGTGTGTGATGGGACAGTGTGGAGGGAGCTTCACTCTGTGTCTGTCCTCGGGAGTGTGTGATGGGACAGTGTGGAGGGAGTTTCACTCTGTGTCTGACCCCGGGAGTGTGTGATGGGACAGTGTGGAGGGAGTTTCACTCTGTGTCTGACCCCGGGAGTGTGTGATGGGACGGTGTGGAGGGAGTTTCACTCTGTGTCTGACCCTGGGAGTGTGTGATGGGACAGTGTGGAGGGAGCTTCACTCTGTGTCTGACCCCGGTAGTGTGTGATGGGATGGTGTGGAGGGAGCTTCACTCTGTGTCTGACCCCGGTAGTGTGTGATGGGACGGTGTGGAGGGAGCTTCACTCTGTGCCTGACCCCAGGAGTGTGCTAATTTACACCAGCTGGATCTGGGTTTCTCAACTGGGGTTCCGCAAGAGGTCGCAATTTTTAAAAAAACACAGCTTTTTGAACTTCGCACAATGCGGGATGCTCGTGCTTGCGGCAGCCCCGTTGGAGATCTCTCAGCCAGTTTTGCAGTGGGCAGTACAACTGTGTTTATTTGCTTGAGTTTATTCTCAGGTTTGGACGTGAGATAGTGCAGGCATTTGTAATTGGTAAACACTCTTTTGCACGGAGGGGAGGACGGTAGGCTGGTGAGGGGCGTGGTGTGTTTACCGAGCATTGAATGGACTTGCCCAATTTGAGCTGTGATGTCAGCCCCTCCCTCCCGAATTACCCCCCACCCCACAACTTCCTCTTATGTGCTTCTGGCTGACTTCTGGGAATGAACAAACCGTCATGAAAGCTACGTATTGATGGGTTTTACATGGACTGGTGAGCCTGTTTAGCCTATTCCATTATGCCTCGTCAAACGACTTACAAATGTAATAATGGCTCCAGCAAAATCGAAAAGACACTTAACTAGAAATCACAGCCATATGACATGTAAATGTGCTGATTATTTTAAACGATTATTGGAATCTCAAAACAAGCAGATTAAAGCTTCTGAAAATGAAGTCAGTCAGGAAAACGGTAGGAGAAACAAGTTATTTAGTAGCTTTAAGACCAGTACACTTGAGAATGTTTTAAAAGCTGTGTGAAAACATGGACAAAGAGCACAGCAATCTCCTGTAACATGCAGAAATCCAGTGACTTAGCAGAGAAATATTCCTCAACAGGGTGTTTGAACTGAAAGCTGAATGGCAGGAGGATTTTCAAGAAAACAGTAGGCCAGGTTTTGTGAAATGCTTTGAAGATGAAGAATGGCTGCAGAAACTAGCCTACTAAACAGACATTTTTCATCATGTGAACGAGTTGAACAAGTCTCCACAAGGTGCTGGAGAAAATGGTTTGACTTCAAATGACAAGGTCCTTGGATTTGAAAGGGAACTAAATCTTTGGAAAAATAACATTGCCCAAGGAAATCTCGAAGGGCTCCTACTGCTGCTTGGGCTGGAGAGTGAGGAGGGACCAGAAAATCTTGTGTCTTATTGAAAACCACCTGGAAGAACTGCAGAACCAAATTGGACAGTATTTTTCCTGACTTTTGACACAAGTGTTTGACCGGATAAAGGACCCTGTCTCCGAATCTTCTGCTCAGCCACAGAACCTGACTTTCAGGGAAGGGGAAGGACTTTGTGAGCTGGAATCTGATTGTGCACCCAAGACGAGATTCACTGACTGGCTCCTGGACAAGTTCTGGATTTCTGTGAAAGATGAGTACCCTGCCATCCTCAGGAAAGCAACCAACGTTTTCGACTTCTTACGTGTGTGAGCAAGATTTTTCTTGTTTCACTAGCATCAAGAGCAAAGACAGAAATCATCTCATTTCAGTTGAAGATTAAATCCGTGTGTGCTTTCCTCAAGTTCAACCCAGAATTGAGTAAGTTATTGTGTTTGCCTTATGATTTTTTAAAATTTGTGAAAGGGAAAGAGATTAATTTCAAGAAAGGTAAAGTAATAATTCATTCTCTACTCAAAAGAACATTGCCCCCTCTCTCGCCCTCTCCTCCCCATCCCCTCTTGCTCTCCTCCCCCTCCCCTCATGCTCTTCTCCCCCTCTCTCTCCTCCCCTATTCCTCTCTCATCCCCCTCTCTCTCCTCTCCTCTCATCTCCCCCTCTCTCTTGTCTCCTCCCCCCTCTTGCTCTCCCCCTCTGTCTCCCCTATCCTCCCTCCTTCTCATCTCCCCTATCCACTCCCCCTCCACTCCCCATGCACCCCACTTGCCTTCCCCACACTCCTGCAGCACCACTCTCCACCATCCTCCTCCTGCTCTCCACCTTCCTCCCCCCTCCCCTTCCACTCCCCTCCAAATCCGCCCCCTTTCCTCCCCCCACTCTCTCCCTCCTTGCTCGCCCACACTCTCTCCCCTCACCCACACTATCCCACCTCACCCTCCTCTCCTGCCTCCCTCCCTCCCACCTCCTTCTCGTCTCCCCTGTGTCTGACTTGGGGTTGATGTTGGTGGGTGTAGATACTCTGGTCACTGGGACAGTTTGAAGAAGTGGATTATTGAGGTGTTATCATCAGGTCCGAAGTCCACATCCCGGTTCTTGATCCGGTCCGCGGACTCTGGACTCCGGGTCCTTCAACCGCCCCTCGTTTCGCCATGAACTCAAGTACTCAGACCTGAGGATCATCTTAGCTCGGTTGGGCTCAAGGAGGCGCACCTGATGCCTATCGGCCTATCTGGGAATGTAAGGGGCCCTGGGATTGAGTATAGTTGGGGGGGGGGGGGGTGTCCTGTTGGAGTAATGCCGTTAATGACGAGTTCAGTGAGTGAGTTGTTCTGTAGCCTGCCCAAGTCTTCCGGCCACAGTGAGTCTTGAAGTCACCCTGGACCGAGCTCCCTTCCTACCCCCTGCCTCCGTCAGGTAAGCCAGGCCAGATTGCCATTGCCCGGCGGAGGGCTCTACCCCTTCCTGTCCCTAGCCTCTGACGGGTTGTGCCCCGTGACCTGCCCGGGAGCCCCCGTGTCCTGCCCGGGAGCCCCCGTGTCCTGCCCGGGAGCCCCCGTGTCCTGCCCGGGAGCCCCCGTGTCCTGCCCGGGAGCCCCCGTGTCCTGCCCGGGAGCCCCCGTGTCCTGCCCGGGAGCCCCCGTGTCCTGCCCGGGAGTCCCCGTGTCCTGCCCGGGAGACCCCGTGTCCTGCCCGGGGGCCCCGTGTCCTGCCCGGGAGCCCCCGTGTCCTGCCCGGGAGCCCCCGTGTCCTGCCCGGGAGCCCCCGTGTCCTGCCAGGGAGCCCCCGTGTCCTGCCCGGGAGTCCCCGTGACCTGCCCGGGAGCCCCCGTTTCCTGCCCGGGAGCCCCCGTTTCCTGCCCGGGAGCCCCCGTTTCCTGCCCGGGAGCCCCCGTGTCCTGCCCGGGAGCCCCCGTGTCCTGCCCGGGAGCCCCCGTGTCCTGCCCGGGAGCCCCCGTGTCCTGCCCGGGAGCCCCCGTGTCCTGCCCGGGAGCCCCCGTGTCCTGCCCGGGGGCCCCCGTGTCCTGCCCGGGGGCCCCCGTGTCCTGCCCGGGGGCCCCCGTGTCCTGCCCGGGGGCCCCCGTGACCTGCCCGGGAGCCCCCGCGACCTGCCCGGGAGCCCCTCGTGTCCTGCCCGGGAGACCCCGTGTCCTGCCCGGGAGTCCCCGTGTCCTGCCCAGGCCCCCACGACCTGCCCGGGATCCTCTCGTGTCCTGCCCGGGAGTCCCCGTGACCTGCCCAGGCCCCCGCGACCTGCCCGGGAGCCCCCGTTTCCTGCCCAGGAGACCCCGTGTCCTGCCCGGGAGTCCCCGTGTCCTACCCAGGCCCCCGCGACCAGCCCGGGAGCCCCCGTTTCCTGCCCAGGAGACCCCGTGTCCTGCCCGGGGGCCCCGTGTCCTGCCCGGGAGTCCCCGTGTCCTGCCCGGGAGTCCCCGTGTCCTGCCCGGGAGACCCCGTGTCCTGCCCGGGAGACCCCGTGTCCTGCCCGGGAGACCCCGTGTCCTGCCCGGGAGACCCCGTGTCCTGCCCGGGGGCCCCGTGTCCTGCCCGGGAGCCCCCGTGTCCTGCCCAGGAGTCCCCGTGTCCTGCCCAGGCCCCCGCGACCTGCCCGGGAGCCCCCGTGTCCTGCCCAGGCCCCCGTGTCCTGCCCAGGCCCCCGTGTCCTGCCCAGGCCCCCGTGACCTGCCCGGGAGCCCCCGCGTCCTGCCCGAGAGCCCCGTGTCCTGCCCGGGAGCCCCCGCGTCCTGCCCGAGAGCCCCGTGTCCTGCCCAGGCCCCCGCGACCTGCCCGGGAGCCCCCGCGTCCTGCCCGGGAGCCCCCGTGTCCTGCCCGAGAGCCCCGTGTCCTGCCCAGGCCCCCGCGACCTGCCCGGGAGCCCCCGCGTCCTGCCCGGGAGCCCCCGTGTCCTGCCTGAGAGTTCTGCAGCCTGCCCAGGGGGCTGTACACCCAGCATTCCTAGCCTCCAGCCAAGCCTCAAGACTCCTGCCTCAAGAACCCATCCTCAAGCCAAGCCTCGAGACCACCTTGGACCCCAAGATCATCTCTGAATGTCACGGTCTCCACAGCTTCTCCTATCCTTGTCCCGTCCTGCCCTTCGTACTTCAGTGCCTGCGTCCTGCATTTGGGTCCAGTCTCACGTTCCCTCGTGCCACGAGGATCTGGACAAGGACAAAGTGACAGTGAAGTTGCTTCACTGAGGAATGACTGGCAAAAATAGAAGAGGAGCTGGCTGGGACTCACCGACAACACGCGGAGTCTGAGTGTCATCACAGACACTGACACACTCACACACACTCACACACAGTGACACACACACTCACACACACTCACACACAGTGACACACAGACAGTGACACACACACACACAGTGACACACAGACTCTGACACACACACTCACACACAGTGACACACAGTGACACACACACTCACGCACACTCACACACAGTGACACACAGACAGTGACACACACACACAGTGACACACAGACTCTGACACACACACTCACACACACTCACACACAGACACTGACACACACACAGTGACACACACACACTGACACACACACACACTCACACACAGTGACACACAGACACTGACACACTCACACACACTCACTCACAGTGACACACAGACAGTGACACACACACAGTGACACACAGACACTGACACACACACACTCACACACACTGAGACACACACAGTTATACACTCACAGTGACACACAGACACTGATACACACACAGTGACACACAGACACTGACACACACACACTCACACACACTGAGACACACACAGTTATACACTCACAGTGACACACAGACACTGATACACACACAGTGACACACAGACACTGACACACACTCAGTGACACACACACAGTGACACACAGACAGTAACACACACACACAGTGATACACTCAGTGACACACAGACTCTAACACACACACAGTGACACACACGCACACACACACTGACACACACATAGTGACACACACACAGTGACACACTCACAGTGACACACACTGATACACACACAGTGACACACAGACACAGATACACACACACACACCCCTCACCCACCCGCACAGACGCTCATGCACACACACACTCTCCTCACCCACCCGCACAGACGCTCATGCACAAACACACACCCCGCACCCACCCGCACAGACGCTCATGCACACACACACACCCTTCACCCACCCGCACAGACGCTCATGCACACACACACACCCCTCACCCACCCGCACAGACGCTATTGCACACACACACACCCCTCACCCACCCGCACAGACGCTCATGTACACACACACCCCTCACCCACCTGCACAGACGCTCATGTACACACACACACACACACACACCCCTCACCCACCCGCACAGACGCTCATGCACACACACACACACACACACACCCCTCACCCACCCGCACAGACGCTCATGTACACACACACACACACACCCCTCACCCACCCGCACAGACGCTCATGCACACACACACACCCCTCACCCACCCGCACAGACGTTCATGCACACACACACCCCTCACCCACCCGCACAGACGCTCATGCACACACACACACGCACACCCCTCACCCACCCGCACAGACGCTCATGCACACGCACACCCCTCACCCACCCACACAGACACTCATGCACACACACACACCCCTCACCCACCCGCACAGACGTTCATGCACACACACACCCCTCACCCACCCGCACAGACGCTCATGCACACACACACACGCACACCCCTCACCCACCCGCACAGACGCTCATGCACACGCACACCCCTCACCCACCCACACAGACACTCATGCACACACACACACCCCTCACCCACCCGCACAGACGTTCATGCACACACACACCCCTCACCCACCCGCACAGACGTTCATGCACACAAACACCACTCACCCACCCACACAGACGCTCATGCACACACACACACCCCGCACCCACCCGCACAGACGCTCATGCACACACACACCCCTCACCCACCCGCACAGACGCACATGCACACACACACACGCACACCCCTCACCCACCCGCACAGACGCTCATGCACCCGCACACCCCTCACCCACCCGCACAGACGCTCATGCACACACACACCCCTCACCTACCCGCACAGGCGCTCATGTACACACACACACACACAGACCCCTCACCCACCCGCACAGACGCTCATGCACACACACACACCCCGCACCCACCCGCACAGACGCTCATGCACACACACACACACCCTTCACCCACCCGCACAGACGCACATGCACACACACACACGCACACCCCTCACCCACCCGCACAGACACTCATGCACACACACACACCCCTCACCCACCCGCACAGACGCTCATGCACACACACACACCCCTCACCCACCCGCACAGACGCTCATGTACACACACACACACCCCTCACCCACCCACACAGACGCTCATGCACACACACACCACTCACCCACCCGCACTGACGCTCATGTACACACACACACACACACCCCTCACCCACCCGCACAGACGCTCGTACACACACACACACCCCTCACCCACCCACACAGACGCTCATGCACACACACACTCTCCTCACCCACCTGCACAGACGCTCATGCACACACACACCCCTCACCCACCCACACAGACGCTCATGTACACACACACACCCCTCACCCACCCACACAGACGCTCATGCACACACACACTCCCCTCACCCACCTGCACAGACGCTCATGCACACACACACACCCCTCACCCACCCGCACAGACGCTCATGCACACACACACACACACACACACACACACCCCTCACCCACCCGCACAGACGCTATTGCACACACACACACCCCTCACCCACCCACACAGACGCTCATGAACACACACACACCCCTCACCCACCCGCACAGACGCTCATGAACACACACACACCCCTCACACACCCGCACAGACGTTCATGCACACACACACCCCTCACCCACCCGCACAGACGTTCATGCACACACACACCCCTCACCCACCCGCACAGACGCTCATGCACACACACACACCCCTCACCCACCCGCACAGACGTTCATGCACACACACAGACCCCTCACCCACCCGCACAGACGTTCATGCACACACACACCCCTCACCCACCCGCACAGACGCTCATGCACACACACACACGCACACACACACACACAGACACTCATGCACACACACAGACCCCTCACCCACCCGCACAGACGTTCATGCACACACACACCCCTCACCCACCCGCACAGACGCTCATGCACACACACACACACCCTTCACCCACCCGCACAGACGCACACACACACACACACACACACCCCTCACCCACCCGCACAGACGCTCAGGCACACGCACACCCCTCACCCACCCGCACAGACACTCATGCACACACACACACCCCTCACCCACCCGCACAGACACTCATGCACACACACACACCCCTCACCCACCAGCACAGACGCTCATGCACACACACACACATATCCCTCACACACCCGCACAGACGCTCATGCACACACACACACCCCTCACCCACCCGCACAGACGCTCATGCACACACACACCCCTCACCCACCCGCACAGACGCTCATGTACACACACACACACACACCCCTCACCCACCCGCACAGACGCTCATGTACACACACACACACACCCCTCACCCACCCGCACAGACGCTCATGTACACACACACACACACCCCTCACCCACCCGCACAGACGCTCATGCACACACACACATACCCCTCACCCACCCGCACAGACGCTCATGCACACACACACACACACACACCCCTCACCCACCCGCACAGACGCTCATGCACACACACACATACCCCTCACCCACCCGCACAGACGCTCATGCACACACACACACACACACACACACACACACACACACCTCACCCACCCGCACAGACGCTCATGCACACACACACACCCCTCACCCACCCGCACAGACGCTCATGTACACACACACACCCCTCACCCACCCGCACAGACGCTCATGTACACACACACACACACCCCTCACCCACCCGCACAGACGCTCATACACACACACACACCCCTCACCCACCCGCACAGACGCTCATGCACACACACACACACACACCCCTCACCCACCCACACAGACACTCATGCACACACACACTCTCCTCACCCACCTGCACAGACGCTCATGCACACACACAGACCCCTCACCCACCCGCACAGACGCTCATGCACACACACACACATACCCCTCACCCACCCGCACAGACGCTCATGCACACGCACACCCCTCACCCACCCGCACAGACGCTCATGTACACACACACGCACACCCCTCACCCACCCGCAGAGACGCTCATGTACACACACACGCACACCCCTCACCCACCCGCACAGACGCTCATGCACACGCACACTCTCCTCACCCACCCGCACAGACGTTCATGCACACACACAACCCTCACCCACCCGCACAGACGCTCATGCACACGCACACCCCTCACCCACCCGCACAGACGCTCATGCACACACACACACCCCTCACCCACCCGCACAGACGCTCATGCACACGCACACCCCTCACCCACCCGCACAGACGCTCATGCACACGCACACCCCTCACCCACCCGCACAGACGCTCATGCACACACACACACACACACCCCTCACCCACCCGCACAGACGCTCATGCACACACACACCCCTCACCCACCCGCACAGACGCTCATGCACACGCACACCCCTCACCCACCCGCACAGACGCTCATGCACACGCACACCCCTCACCCACCCGCACAGACGCTCATGCACACACACACACACACACACCCCTCACCCACCCGCACAGACGCTCATGTACACACACACACACCCCTCACCCACCCGCAGAGACGCTCATGTACACACACACACCCCTCACCCACCCACACAGACGCTCATGTACACACACACACACACACGCACACCCCTCACCCACCCACACAGACGCTCATGTACACACACACACACACACACACACCCTCACCCACCCACAGAGACGCTCATGTACACACACACACACCCTCACCCACCTGCACAGACGCTCATGCACACACACACCCCTCACCCACCCACACAAACGCTCATGTACACACACACACACACGCCCCTCACCCACCCACACAGACGCTCATGTACACACACACACCCACACACCCTCACCCACCTGCACAGACGCTCATGCACACACACACACACCACTCACCCACCCACACAGACACTCATGTACACACACACACACACACACGCACACCCCTCACCCACCGACAGAGACGCTCATGTACACACACACACACAGCCCTCACCCACCCGCACAGACACTCATGCACACACACACACACACACACCCCTCACCCACCCGCACAGACGCTCATGCACACACACACACACACACACCCCTCACCCACCCGCACAGACGCTCATGCACACACACACACACACACACCCCTCACCCACCTGCACAGACGCTCATGCACACACACACACCCCTCACCCACCCGCACAGACGCTCATGCACACACACACACACACACACCCCTCACCCACCAGCACAGACGCTCATACACACACACACACACACACACCCCTCACCCACCCGCACAGACGCTCATGCACACACACACACACACACACCCCTCACCCACCCGCACAGACGCTCATGCACACACACACACACACACACCCCTCACCCACCCGCACAGACGCTCATGCACACACACACACACACACACCCCTCACCCACCTGCACAGACGCTCATGCACACACACACACACACACACCCCTCACCCACCCGCACAGACGCTCATGCACACACACACCCCTCACCCACCCGCACAGACGCTAATGCACACACACACACACCCCTCACCCACCCGCACAGACGCTCATGCACACACACACACACCCTTCACCCACCCGCACAGACGCACACACACACACACACACACACCCCTCACCCACCCGCACAGACGCTCAGGCACACGCACACCCCTCACCCACCCGCACAGACACTCATGCACACACACACACCCCTCACCCACCCGCACAGACACTCATGCACACACACACACCCCTCACCCACCAGCACAGACGCTCATGCACACACACACACACCCCTCACCCACCCGCACAGACGCTCATGCACACACACACACACACACCCCTCACCCACCCGCACAGACGCTCATGTACACACACACACACACACCCCTCACCCACCCGCACAGACGCTCATGTACACACACACACACACCCCTCACCCACCCGCACAGACGCTCATGTACACACACACACACACCCCTCACCCACCCGCACAGACGCTCATGCACACACACACATACCCCTCACCCACCCGCACAGACGCTCATGCACACACACACACACACACACACACACACCGCTCACCCACCCGCACAGACGCTCATGTACACACACACACACACCCCTCACCCACCCGCACAGACGCTCATGCACACACACACATACCCCTCACCCACCCGCACAGACGCTCATGCACACACACACACACACACACACACACACACCCCTCACCCACCCGCACAGACGCTCATGCACACACACACACCCCTCACCCACCCGCACAGACACTCATGTACACACACACACACACCCCTCACCCACCCGCACAGACGCTCATGCACACACACACACCCCTCACCCACCCGCACAGACGCTCATGTACACACACACACACACCCCTCACCCACCCGCACAGACGCTCATACACACACACACTCTCCTCACCCACCCGCACAGACGCTCATGTACACACACACACACACCCCTCACCCACCCGCACAGACGCTCATGTACACACACACACACACACCCCTCACCCACCCGCACAGACGCTCATGCACACACACACACACACACACACACACACACACACACACACACACACACCCCTCACCCACCCGCACAGACGCTCATGCACACGCACACCCCTCACCAACCCGCACAGACGCTCATGTACACACACACGCACACCCCTCACCCACCCGCAGAGACGCTCATGTACACACACACGCACACCCCTCACCCACCCGCACAGACGCTCATGCACACGCACACTCTCCTCACCCACCCGCACAGACGTTCATGCACACACACAACCCTCACCCACCCGCACAGACGCTCATGCACACGCACACCCCTCACCCACCCGCACAGACGCTCATGCACACACACACACCCCTCACCCACCCGCACAGACGCTCATGCACACGCACACCCCTCACCCACCCGCACAGACGCTCATGCACACGCACACCCCTCACCCACCCGCACAGACGCTCATGCACACACACACACCCCTCACCCACCCGCACAGACGCTCATGTACACACACACACCCCTCACCCACCCGCACAGACGCTCATGCACACACACACACCCCTCACCCACCCACACAGACGCTCATGTACACACACACACACACACACACGCACACCCCTCACCCACCCACACAGACGCTCATGCACACACACACACCCCTCACCCACCCGCAGAGACGCTCATGTACACACACACACCCCTCACCCACCCACACAGACGCTCATGTACACACACACACACACACACACGCACACCCCTCACCCACCCACACAGACGCTCATGTACACACACACACACACACACACACCCTCACCCACCCACAGAGACGCTCATGTACACACACACACACACCCTCACCCACCTGCACAGACGCTCATGCACACACACACCCCTCACCCACCCACACAAACGCTCATGTACACACACACACACACGCCCCTCACCCACCCACACAGACGCTCATGTACACACACACACCCACACACCCTCACCCACCTGCACAGACGCTCATGCACACACACACACCACTCACCCACCCACACAGACGCTCATGTACACACACACACACACACACGCACACCCCTCACCCACCCACAGAGACGCTCATGTACACACACACACACACCCTCACCCACCTGCACAGACGCTCATGCACACACACACACCCCTCACCCACCCACACAGACGCTCATGTACACACACACACACACACACCCCTCACCCACCCGCACAGACGCTCATGCACACACACACACCCCTCACCCACCCGCACAGACGCTAATGCACACACACACACACCCCTCACCCACCCGCACAGACGCTAATGCACACACACACACACCCCTCACCCACCCGCACAGACGCTCATGCACACACACACCCCTCACCCACCCGCACAGACGCTCATGCACACACACACACCCCTCACCCACCCGCACAGACGCTCATGCACACACACACACCCCTCACCCACCCGCACAGACGCTCATGCACACACACACACCCCTCACCCACCCGCACAGACGCTCATGCACACACACACACCCCTCACCCACCCGCACAGACGCTCATGCACACACACACACCCCTCACCCACCCGCACAGACGCTCATGCACACACACACACCCCTCACCCACCCACACAGACGCTCATGTACACACACACACAGCCCTCACCCACCCGCACAGACGCTCATGCACACACACACACCCCTCACCCACCCGCACAGACGCTCATGCACACACACACCCCTCACCCACCTGCACAGACGCTCATGCACACACACACACACACACACACACCCCTCACCCACCCGCACAGACGCTAATGCACACACACACACCCCTCACCCACCCGCACAGACGCTCATGCACACACACACACACACCCCTCACCCACCCGCACAGACGCTAATGCACACACACACCCCTCACCCACCCGCACAGACGCTAATGCACACACACACACACCCCTCACCCACCCGCACAGACGCTAATGCACACACACACCCCTCACCCACCCGCACAGACGCTCATGCACACACACAGACCCCTCACCCACCCGCACAGACACTCATGCACACACACACACCCCTCACCCACCCGCACAGACGCTCATGCACACACACACCCCTCACCCACCCGCACAGACGCTAATGCACACACACACACAGCCCTCACCCACCCGCACAGACGCTAATGCACACACACACCCCTCACCCACCCGCACAGACGCTCATGCACACACACAGACCCCTCACCCACCCGCACAGACACTCATGCACACACACACCCCTCACCCACCCGCACAGACGCTCTTGCACACACACACACACACACACACACACCCCTCACCCACCCGCACAGACGCTCATGCACACACACACACACCCCTCACCCACCCGCACAGACGCTAATGCACACACACACACCCCTCACCCACCCGCACAGACGCTCATGTACACACACACCCCTCACCCACCCGCACAGACGCTATTGCACACACACCCCTCACCCACCTGCACAGACGCTCATGCACACACACACACACACACACACACACCCCTCACCCACCCGCACAGACGCTCATGCACACACACACACACCCCTCACCCACCCGCACAGACGCTAATGCACACACACACACCCCTCACCCACCCGCACAGACGCTCATGTACACACACACCCCTCACCCACCCGCACAGACGCTATTGCACACACACCCCTCACCCACCCGCACAGACGCTATTGCACACACACACACCCCTCACCCACCCGCACAGACGCTCATGTACACACACACACACACACACCCCTCACCCACCCGCACAGACGCTCATGCACACACACACACCCCTCACCCACCCGCACAGACGCTCATGCACACACACACCCCTCACCCACCCGCACAGACGCTCATGCACACACACACACCCCTCACCCACCCGCACAGACGCTCATGCACACACACACACACCCCTCACCCACCCGCACAGACGCTATTGCACACACACACACCCCTCACCCACCCGCACAGACGCTAATGCACACACACACACCCCTCACCCACCCACACAGACGCTAATGCACACACACACCCCTCACCCACCCGCACAGACGCTATTGCACACACACACACCCCTCACCCACCCGCACAGACGCTCATGCACACACACACCCCTCACCGACCCGCACAGACGTTCATGCACACACACACACACACCCCTCACCCACCCGCACAGACGCTCATGCACACACACACCCCTCACCCACCCACACAGATGCTCATGCACACACACACACCCCTCACCCACCCGCACAAACGCTCATGCACACACACACCCCTCACCCACCCGCACAGACGCTCATGCACACACACACACACCCCTCACCCACCCGCACAGACGCTCATGTACACACACACACACACACACCCCTCACCCACCCGCACAGACGCTCATGTACACACACACACACACACACCCCTCACCCACCCGCACAGACGCTCATGCACACACACACACCCCTCACCCACCCGCACAGACGCTCATGCACACACACACACACACACACCCCTCACCCACCCGCACAGACGCTCATGCACACACACACACCCCTCACCCACCCGCACAGACGCTCATGCACACACACACCCCTCACCCACCCGCACAGACGCTCATGCACACACACACACCCCTCACCCACCCGCACAGACGCTCATGCACACACACACACCCCTCACCCACCCGCACAGATGCTCATGCACACACACACCCCTCACCCACCCGCACAGACGCTCATGCACACACACACACCCCTCACCCACCCGCACAGACGCTCATGCACACACACACCCCTCACCCACCCGCACAGACGCTCATGCACACACACACCCCTCACCCACCCGCACAGACGCTCATGCACACACACACACACACCCCTCACCCACCCGCACAGACGCTAATGCACACACACACACCCCTCACCCACCCACACAGACGCTAATGCACACACACACACCCCTCACCCACCCGCACAGACGCTCATGCACACACACACACCCCTCACCCACCCGCACAGACGCTCATGCACACACACACACCCCTCACCCACCCGCACAGACGCTCATGCACACACACACACCCCTCACCCACCCACACAGACGCTCATGCACACACACACCCCTCACCCACCCGCACAGACGCTCATGCACACACACACACCCCTCACCCACCCGCACAGACGCTCATGTACACACACACACACACCCCTCACCCACCCACACAGACGCTCATGTACACACACACACACACCCCTCACCCACCCGCACAGACGCTCATGTACACACACACACACACCCCTCACCCACCCACACAGACGCTCATGCACACACACACACCCCTCACCCACCCACACAGACGCTCATGTACACACACACACACCCCTCACCCACCCACACAGACGCTCATGTACACACACACGCCCCTCACCCACCCACACAGACGCTCATGCACACACACACACACACCCCTCACCCACCCACACAGACGCTCATGCACACACACACACACACCCCTCACCCACCCGCACAGACACTCATGCACACACACACACCCCTCACCCACCCGCACAGACGCTCATGCACACACACACACACACCCCTCACCCACCCGCACAGACGCTCATGCACACACACACACACACCCCTCACCCACCCGCACAGACACTCATGCACACACACACCCCTCACCCACCCGCACAGACGCTCATGCACACACACACACCCCTCACCCACCCGCACAGACGCTCATGCACACACACACACCCCTCACCCACCCACACAGACACTCATGCACACACACACCCCTCAACCACCCGCACAGACACTCATGCACACACACACACACACACACCCCTCACCCACCCGCACAGACACTCATGCACACACACACACCCCTCACCCACCCGCACAGACGCTCATGCACACACACACCCCTCAACCACCCGCACAGACACTCATGCACACACACACACACACCCCTCACCCACCCGCACAGACGCTCATGCACACACACACACCCCTCACCCACCCGCACAGACGCTCATGCACACACACACACACACCCCTCACCGACCCGCACAGACACTCATGCACACACACACACCCCTCACCCACCCGCACAGACGCTCATGCACACACACACCCCTCCCCCACCCGCACAGACGCTCATGCACACACACACCCCTCACCCACCCGCACAGACGCTCATACACACACACACTCTCCTCACCCACCCGCACAGACGCTCATGTACACACACACACACACCCCTCACCCACCCGCACAGACGCTCATGCACACACACACTCTCCTCACCCACCTGCACAGACGCTCATGCACACACACAGACCCCTCACCCACCCGCACAGACGCTCATGCACACACACACACACACACACCCCTCACCCACCCGCACAGACGCTCATGCACACACACACACACACACACACACACACACACACACACACCCCTCACCCACCCGCACAGACGCTCATGCACACGCACACCCCTCACCCACCCGCACAGACGCTCATGTACACACACACGCACACCCCTCACCCACCCGCAGAGACGCTCATGTACACACACACGCACACCCCTCACCCACCCGCACAGACGCTCATGCACACACACAACCCTCACCCACCCGCACAGACGCTCATGCACACACACACCCCTCACCCACCCGCACAGACGCTCATGCACACACACACCCCTCACCCACCCGCACAGACGCTCATGTACACACACAGACCCCTCACCCACCCGCACAGACGCTCATGCACACGCACACCCCTCACCCACCCGCACAGACGCTCATGTACACACACAGACCCCTCACCCACCCGCACAGACGCTCATGCACACGCACACCCCTCACCCACCCGCACAGACGCTCATGCACACGCACACCCCTCACCCACCCGCACAGACGCTCATGCACACACACACACACACACACCCCTCACCCACCCGCACAGACGCTCATGCACACACACACACCCCTCCCCCACCCGCACAGACGCTCATGCACACGCACACCCCTCACCCACCCGCACAGACGCTCATGCACACGCACACCCCTCACCCACCCGCACAGACGCTCATGCACACACACACACACACACACCCCTCACCCACCCGCACAGACGCTCATGTACACACACACACACCCCTCACCCACCCGCAGAGACGCTCATGTACACACGCACACCCCTCACCCACCCACACAGACGCTCATGTACACACACACACACACACACACCCTCACCCACCCACAGAGACGCTCATGTACACACACACACACACACCCTCACCCACCTGCACAGACGCTCATGCACACACACACCCCTCACCCACCCACACAAACGCTCATGTACACACACACACACACGCCCCTCACCCACCCACACAGACGCTCATGTACACACACACACCCACACACCCTCACCCACCTGCACAGACGCTCATGCACACACACACACCACTCACCCACCCACACAGACGCTCATGTACACACACACACACACACACGCACACCCCTCACCCACCGACAGAGACGCTCATGTACACACACACACACACCCTCACCCACCTGCACAGACGCTCATGCACACACACACACCCCTCACCCACCCACACAGACGCTCATGTACACACACACCCCTCACCCACCCACACAGACGCTCATGTACACACACACACACACACACCCCTCACCCACCCGCACAGACGCTCATGCACACACACACACACCCCTCACCCACCCGCACAGACGCTCATGCACACACACACCCCTCACCCACCCGCACAGACGCTAATGCACACACACACACACCCCTTACCCACCCGCACAGTCGCTCATGCACACACACACCCCTCACCCACCCGCACAGACGCTCATGCACACACACACACCCCTCACCCACCCGCACAGACGCTCATGCACACACACACACCCCTCACCCACCCGCACAGACGCTCATGCACACACACACTCTCCTCACCCACCCGCACAGACGCTCATGTACACACACAGACCCCTCACCCACCCGCACAGACGCTCATGCACACGCACACCCCTCACCCACCCGCACAGACGCTCATGCACACGCACACCCCTCACCCACCCGCACAGACGCTCATGCACACACACACACACACACACCCCTCACCCACCCGCACAGACGCTCATGCACACACACACACCCCTCACCCACCCGCACAGACGCTCATGCACACGCACACCCCTCACCCACCCGCACAGACGCTCATGCACACGCACACCCCTCACCCACCCGCACAGACGCTCATGCACACACACACACACACACACCCCTCACCCACCCGCACAGACGCTCATGTACACACACACACACCCCTCACCCACCCGCAGAGACGCTCATGTACACACGCACACCCCTCACCCACCCACACAGACGCTCATGTACACACACACACACACACACACCCTCACCCACCCACAGAGACGCTCATGTACACACACACACACACACCCTCACCCACCTGCACAGACGCTCATGCACACACACACCCCTCACCCACCCACACAAACGCTCATGTACACACACACACACACGCCCCTCACCCACCCACACAGACGCTCATGTACACACACACACCCACACACCCTCACCCACCTGCACAGACGCTCATGCACACACACACACCACTCACCCACCCACACAGACGCTCATGTACACACACACACACACACACGCACACCCCTCACCCACCGACAGAGACGCTCATGTACACACACACACACACCCTCACCCACCTGCACAGACGCTCATGCACACACACACACCCCTCACCCACCCACACAGACGCTCATGTACACACACACCCCTCACCCACCCACACAGACGCTCATGTACACACACACACACACACACCCCTCACCCACCCGCACAGACGCTCATGCACACACACACACACCCCTCACCCACCCGCACAGACGCTCATGCACACACACACCCCTCACCCACCCGCACAGACGCTAATGCACACACACACACCCCTTACCCACCCGCACAGTCGCTCATGCACACACACACCCCTCACCCACCCGCACAGACGCTCATGCACACACACACACCCCTCACCCACCCGCACAGACGCTCATGCACACACACACACCCCTCACCCACCCGCACAGACGCTCATGCACACACACACACCCCTCACCCACCCGCACAGACGCTAATGCACACACACACACCCCTCACCCACCCGCACAGACGCTCATGCACACACACACACACCCCTCACCCACCCGCACAGACGCTAATGCACACACACACACCCCTCACCCACCCACACAGACGCTAATGCACACACACACCCCTCACCCACCCGCACAGACGCTATTGCACACACACACACCCCTCACCCACCCGCACAGACGCTCATGCACACACACACCCCTCACCCACCTGCACAGACGCTCATGCACACACACACACACACACACACACCCCTCACCCACCCGCACAGACGCTCATGTACACACACACACACACACACCCCTCACCCACCCGCACAGACGCTCATGCACACACACACACCCCTCACCCACCCGCACAGACGCTCATGCACACACACACACCCCTCACCCACCCGCACAGACGCTCATGCACACACACACACCCCTCACCCACCCGCACAGACGCTCATGCACACACACACACCCCTCACCCACCCGCACAGACGCTCATGCACACACACACACCCCTCACCCACCCGCACAGACGCTCATGCACACACACACACCCCTCACCCACCCGCACAGACGCTCATGCACACACACACACCCCTCACCCACCCGCACAGACGCTCATGCACACACACACACCCCTCACCCACCCGCACAGACACTCATGCACACACACACCCCTCACCCACCCACACAGACGCTCATGCACACACACACCCCTCACCCACCCGCAGAGACGCTCATGCACACACACACACCCCTCACCCACCCGCACAGACGCTCATGCACACACACACACACACCCCTCACCCACCCGCACAGACGCTCATGCACACACACACCCCTCACCCACCCGCACAGACGCTCATGCACACACACACACCCCTCACCCACCCGCACAGACGCTCATGCACACACACACACCCCTCACCCACCCGCACAGACGCTCATGCACACACACACACCCCTCACCCACCCGCACAGACGCTCATGCACGCACACACACCCCTCACCCACCCGCACAGACGCTCATGTACACACACACACCCCTCACCCACCCGCACAGACGCTCATGCACACACACACCCCTCCCCCACCCGCACAGACGCTCATGCACACACACACACACCCCTCACCCACCCGCACAGACGCTCATGTACACACACACACCCCTCACCCACCCGCACAGACGCTCATGCACACACACACACCCCTCACCCACCCGCACAGACGCTCATGCACACACACACACCCCTCACCCACCCGCACAGACGCTCATGCACACACACACACCCCTCACCGACCCGCACAGACGTTCATGCACACACACACACACACCCCTCACCCACCCGCACAGACGCTCATGCACACACACACCCCTCACCCACCCACACAGATGCTCATGCACACACACACACCCCTCACCCACCCGCACAAACGCTCATGCACACACACACCCCTCACCCACCCGCACAGACGCTCATGCACACACACACCCCTCACCCACCCACACAGACGAACATGTACACACACACACACACACACACACACCCCTCACCCACCCACACAGACGCTCATGCACACACACACCCCTCACCCACCCGCACAGACGCTCATGTACACACACACACACCCCTCACCCACCCACACAGACGCTCATGTACACACACACACCCACACACCCTCACCCACCTGCACAGACGCTCATACACACACACACACCACTCACCCACCCACACAGACGCTCATGTACACACACACGCACCCCTCACCCACCCACACAGACGCTCATGCACACACACACCCCTCACCCACCCACACAGGCGCTCATGTACACACACACGCACCCCTCACCCACCCCCACAGACGCTCATGCACACACACACCCCTCACCCACCCACACAGGCGCTCATGTACACACACACACACACAGCCCTCACCCACCCGCACAGACGCTCATGCACACACACACACCCCTCACCCACCCGCACAGACGCTCATGCACACACACACACCCCTCACCCACCCGCACAGACACTCATGCACACACACACACCCCTCACACACCCGCACAGACGTTCATGCACACACACACACACCCCTCACCCACCCGCACAGACGCTCATGCACACACACACACACACCCCTCACCCACCCGCACAGACGCTCATGCACACACACACACACACACACACACACACACCCCTCACCATCCCGCACAGACGCTCATGCACACACACACACCCCTCACCCACCCGCACAGACGCTCATGCACACACACACACACACACACGCACACCCCTCACCCACCCACACAGACGCTCATGCACACACACACCCCTCACCCACCCGCACAGACGCTCATGTAAACACACACAAACCCCTCACCCACCCGCACAGACACTCATGTAAACACACACAAACCCCTCACCCACCCGCACAGACACTCATGCGCACACACACACACACCCCTCACCCACCCGCACAGACGCTCATGTAAACACACACAAACCCCTCACCCACCCGCACAGACACTCATGCGCACACACACACACACCCCTCACCCACCCGCACAGACGCTCATGCACACGCACACACACACACAGACGCTCATGCACACACACACCCCTCACCCACCTGCACAGACGCACATGCACACACACACACCCCTCACCCACCCACACAGACACTCATGCACACACACACCCCTCACCCACCCGCACAGACGCTCATGCACACGCACACACACACACAGACGCTCATGCACACACACACCCCTCACCCACCCACACAGACGCTCATGCACACACTCACACACACACACACCCCTCACCCACCCGCACAGACACTCATGCACACACACACACACACACACCCCTCACCCACCCGCACAGACACTCATGCACACACACACCCCACACCCACCCACACAGACACTCATGCACACACACACACACACACCCCTCACCCACCCGCACAGACACTCATGCACACTCACACACACACACACCCCTCACCCACCCGCACAGACACTCATGCACACACACGCACACACACACACACCCCTCACCCACCTGCACAGACACTCATGCACACACACACACCCCTCACCCACCCGCACAGACGCTCATGCACACACACACACCCCTCACCCACCCGCACAGACGCTCATGCACACACACACACCCCTCACCCACCCGCACAGACACTCATGCACACACACACACCCCTCACCCACCCGCACAGACGCTCATGCACACACACACACACACCCCTCACCCACCCACACAGACGCTCATGCACACACACAAACCCCTCACCCACCCACACAGACGCTCATGCACACACACACCCCTCACCCACCCGCACAGACGCTCATGCACACACACAGACCCCTCACCCACCCGCACAGACGCTCATGCACACACACACACCCCTCACCCACCCGCACAGACACTCATGCACACACACAGACCCCTCACCCACCCGCACAGACGCTCATGCACACACACACACCCCTCACCCACCCGCACAGACACTCATGCACACACACACACCCCTCACCCACCCACACAGACGAACATGTACACACACACACACACACACGCACACCCCTCACCCACCCGCACAGACGCTCATGCACACACACCCCTCACCCACCCGCACAGACGCTCATGCACACACACCCCTCACCCACCCGCACAGACGCTCATGCACACAGACCCCTCACCCACCCGCACAGACGCTCATGCACACACACACACCCCTCACCCACCCGCACAGACGCTCATGCACACACGCACACCCCTCACCCACCCGCACAGACGCTCATGCACACACACACACCCCTCACCCACCCGCACAGACGCTCATGCACACACACACACCCCTCACCCACCCGCACAGACGCTCATGCACACACACACACCCCTCACCCACCCGCACAGACGCTCATGCACACACACACACCCCTCACCCACCCGCACAGACGTTCATGCACACACACACACCCCTCACCCACCCGCACAGACGCTCATGTACACACACACACACACCCCTCACCCACCCACACAGACACTCATGCACACACACACACACACACCCCTCACCCACCCGCACAGACGCTCATGCACACACACACACACACACCCCTCACCCACCCACACAGACACTCATGCACACACACACACACACCCCTCACCCACCCACACAGACACTCATGCACACACACACACACACCCCTCACCCACCCGCACAGACGCTCATGCACACACACACACCCCTCACCCACCCTCACAGACGCTCATGCACACACACACACCCCTCACCCACCCACACAGACACTCATTCACACACACACACCCCTCACCCACCCGCACAGACGCTCATGCACACACACACACCCCTCACCCACCCACACAGACACTCATTCACACACACACACCCCTCACCCACCCGCACAGACGCTCATGCACACACACACACACACACCCCTCACCCACCCGCACAGACGCTCATGTACACACACACACACACACACCCCTCACCCACCCGCACAGACGCTCATGCACACACACACACACACCCCTCACCCACCCACACAGACGCTCATGCACACACACACACACACACCCCTCACCCACCCACACAGACGCTCATGCACACACACACACCCCTCACCCACCCGCACAGACGCTCATGTACACACACACACACCCCTCACCCACCCACACAGACACTCATGTACACACACACACACCCCTCACCCACCCGCACAGATGCTCATGCACACACACACACACACACACACACACACACACCCCTCACCCACCCACACAGACGCTCATGCACACACACACACCCCTCACCCACCCACACAGACGCTCATGCACACACACACACCCCTCACCCACCCGCACAGACGCTCATGCACACACACACTCCCCTCACCCACCCGCACAGACGCTCATGCACACACACACACACACCCCTCACCCACCCACACAGACACTCATGTACACACACACTCCCCTCACCCACCCGCACAGACGCTCATGCACACACACACACACACACCCCTCACCCACCCACACAGACGCTCATGCACACACACACACCCCTCACCCACCCGCACAGACGCTCATGCACACACACACACCCCTCACCCACCCGCACAGACGCTCATGCACACACATTGACCCCTCACCCACCCGCACAGACGCTCATGCACACACACACACACACAGACCCCTCACCCACCCGCACAGACGCTCATGCACACACACACACACACACACCCCTCACCCACCCGCACAGACGCTCATGCACACACACAGACCCCTCACCCACCCGCACAGACGCTCATGCACACACACACACACACACACCCCTCACCCACCCGCACAGACGCTCATGCACACACACAGACCCCTCACCCACCCGCACAGACGCTCATGCACACACACACACACACACACCCCTCACCCACCCACACAGACGCTCATGTACACACACACACCCCTCACCCACCCGCACAGACGCTCATGCACACACACACCCCTCACCCACCCGCACAGACGCTCATGCACACACACACACACACACACCCCTCACCCACCCACACAGACGCTCATGCACACACACACACCCCTCACCCACCCGCACAGACGCTCATGCACACACACACACCCCTCACCCACCCGCACAGACGCTCATGCACACACATTGACCCCTCACCCACCCGCACAGACGCTCATGCACACACACAGACCCCTCACCCACCCGCACAGACGCTCATGTACACACACAGACCCCTCACCCACCCGCACAGACGCTCATGCACACACACAGACCCCTCACCCACCCGCACAGACGCTCATGCACACACACAGACCCCTCACCCACCCGCACAGACGCTCATGCACACACACACACCCCTCACCCACCCGCACAGACGCTCATGCACACACACACCCCTCACCCACCCACACAGACACTCATGCACACACACACACACACCCCTCACCCACCCGCACAGACGCTCATGCACACACACACACCCCTCACCCACCCACACAGACGCTCATGCACACACACACACCCCTCACCCACCCACACAGTCGCTCATGCACACACACAGACCCCTCACCCACCCGCACAGACGCTCATGCACACACACACACCCCTCACCCACCCACACAGACGCTCATGCACACACACACACCCCTCACCCACCCACACAGACGCTCATGCACACACACACACCCCTCACCCACCCGCACAGACGCTCATGCACACACACACCCCTCACCCACCCGCACAGATGCTCATGCACACACACACCCCTCACCCACCCGCACAGACACTCATGCACACGCACACACACACACAGACGCTCATGCACACACACACACCCCTCACCCACCCACACAGACACTCATGCACACACACACCCCTCACCCACCCGCACAGACCCTCATGTACACACACACACACACACACCCCTCACCCACCCGCACAGACACTCATGCACACACACACACACACCCCTCACCCACCCGCACAGACGCTCATGCACACACACACCCCTCACCCACCCGCACAGACGCTCATGCACACACACACACCCCTCACCCACCCGCACAGACGCTCATGCACACACACACACACCCCTCACCCACCCGCACAGACGCTCATGCACACACACACACCCCTCACCCACCCGCACAGACGCTCATGCACACACACACACACACACCCCTCACCCACCCGCACAGACACTCATGCACACACACACACCCCTCACCCACCCGCACAGACGCTCATGCACACACACACACACCCCTCACCCACCCGCACAGACGCTCATGCACACACACACACACCCCTCACCCACCCGCACAGACGCTCATGCACACACACACACCCCTCACCCACCCGCACAGACGCTCATGCACACACACACACACACACACCCCTCACCCACCCACACAGACGCTCATGCACACACACACACACCCCTCACCCACCCGCACAGACGCTAATGCACACACACACACACACCCCTCACCCACCCGCTCAGACGCTCATGTACACACACACACACCCCTCACCCACCCGCTCAGACGCTCATGCACACACACACACACCCCTCACCCACCCGCACAGACGCTAATGCACACACACACACACACCCCTCACCCACCCGCACAGACGCTCATGTACACACACACACCCCTCACCGACCCGCACAGACGCTCATGTACACACACACACACCCCTCACCCACCCGCACAGACGCTCATGCACACACACACACAAACACACACACACACCCCTCACCCACCCACACAGACGCTCATGCACACACACAGACCCCTCACCCACCCACACAGACGCTCATGCACACACACACCCCTCACCCACCCGCACAGACGCTCATGCACACACACACCCCTCACCCACCCGCACAGACGCTCATGCACACACACACACACACACCCCTCACCCACCCGCACAGACGCTCATGCACACACACACACACACACCCCTCACCCACCAGCACAGACTCTCATGCACACACACACACACCCCTCACCGACCCGCACAGACACTCATGCACACACACACACCCCTCACCCTCCCGCACAGACACTCATGCACACACACACCCCTCACCCACCCGCACAGACGATCATGTACACACACACACACCCCTCACCCACCCACACAGACGCTCATGCACACACACACACCCCTCACCCACCCGCACAGACGCTCATGCACACACACAGACCCCTCACCCACCCGCACAGACGCTCATGCACACACACACCCCTCACCCACCCGCACAGACGCTCATGCACACACACACACCCCTCACCCACCCACACAGACGCTCATGCACACACACACACACCCCTCACCCACCCGCACAGACGCTCATGCACACAAACACACCCTCACCCACCCGCACAGACGCTCATGTACACACACACACACACACACCCCTCACCCACCCACACAGACACTCATGCACACACACACACCCCTCACCCACCCGCACAGACGCTCATGCACACACACAGACCCCTCACCCACCCACACAGACGCTCATGCACACACACACACCCCTCACCCACCCGCACAGACGCTCATGCACACACACACACCCCTCACCCACCCGCACAGACGCTCATGCACACACACACACCCCTCACCCACCCGCACAGACGCTCATGCACACACACAGACCCCTCACCCACCCGCACAGACGCTCATGTACACACACACACACACACAGACCCCTCACCCACCCGCACAGACGCTCATGCACACACACAGACCCCTCACCCACCCGCACAGACGCTCATGTACACACACACACACACACAGACCCCTCACCCACCCGCACAGACGCTCATGTACACACACACACACACACAGACCCCTCACCCACCCGCACAGACGCTCATGCACACACACAGACCCCTCACCCACCCGCACAGACGCTCATGCACACACACACACCCCTCACCCACCCGCACAGACGCTCATGCACACACACACCCCTCACCCACCCGCACAGACGCTCATGCACACACACACCCCTCACCCACCCACACAGACACTCATGCACACACACACACCCCTCACCCACCCGCACAGACGCTCATGCACACACACACACCCCTCACCCACCCACACAGACGCTCATGCACACACACACACCCCTCACCCACCCGCACAGACGCTCATGTACACACACACACCCCTCACCCACCCGCACAGATGCTCATGCACACACACACACACACACACCCCTCACCCACCCGCACAGACACTCATGCACACACACACACCCCTCACCCACCCGCACAGACGCTCATGCACACACACACCCCTCACCCACCCGCACAGACGCTCATGCACACGCACACACACACACAGACGCTCATGCACACACACACCCCTCACCCACCTGCACAGACGCTCATGCACACACACACACCCCTCACCCACCCGCACAGACGCTCATGCACACACACACCCCTCACCCACCCGCACAGACGCTCATGCACACGCACACACACACACAGACGCTCATGCACACACACACCCCTCACCCACCTGCACAGACGCTCATGCACACACACACACACACACACCCCTCACCCACCCGCACAGACCCTCATGAACACACACACACCCCTCACCCACCCGCACAGACGCTCATGCACACACACACACCCCTCACCCACCCACACAGACACTCATGCACACACACACCCCTCACCCACCCGCACAGACCCTCATGTACACACACACACACACACACCCCTCACCCACCCGCACAGACACTCATGCACACACACACACCCCTCACCCACCCACACAGACGCTCATGCACACACACACACACACACCCCTCACCCACCCGCACAGACACTCATGCACACACACACACACACACCCCTCACCCACCCACACAGACGCTCATGCACACACACACACACACGCCCCTCACCCACCCACACAGACGCTCATGCACACACACACACCCCTCACCCACCCACACAGACGCTCATGCACACACACACACCCCTCACCCACCCACACAGACGCTCATGCACACACACACACCCCTCACCCACCCGCACAGACGCTCATGCACACACACACACCCCTCACCCACCCACACAGACGCTCATGCACACACACACACCCCTCACCCACCCACACAGACGCTCATGCACACACACACACCCCTCACCGACCCGCACAGACGCTCATGTACACACACACCCCTCACCCACCCGCACAGACGCTCATGTACACACACACCCCTCACCCACCCGCACAGACGCTCATGTACACACACACCCCTCACCCACCCGCACAGACACTCATGCACACACACACACACACCCCTCACCCACCCACACAGACACTCATGCACACACACACACACACCCCTCACCCACCCGCACAGACGCTCATGCACACACACACACACACACCCCTCACCCACCCACACAGACGCTCATGCACACACACACACACCCCTCACCCACCCGCACAGACACTAATGCACACACACACACCCCTCACCCACCCGCACAGACGCTCATGTACACACACACACCCCTCACCGACCCGCACAGACGCTCATGTACACACACACACACCCCTCACCCACCCGCACAGACGCTCATGCACACACACACCCCTCACCCACCCACACTGATGCTCATGTACACACACACACACCCCTCACCCACCCGCACAGACACTCATGCACACACACACACCCCTCACCCACCCGCACAGACGCTCATGCACACACACACACCCCTCACCCACCCACACAGACGCTCATGCACACACACACCCCTCACCCACCCGCACAGACGCTCATGCACACACACACACACACCCCTCACCGACCCGCACAGACACTCATGCACACACACACACCCCTCACCCACCCGCACAGACGCTCATGCACACACACACCCCTCACCCACCCGCACAGACGCTCATACACACACACACACCCCTCACCCACCCGCACAGACGCTCATGCACACACACACACCCCTCACCCACCCACACAGACGCTCATGCACACACACACACCCCTCACCCACCCGCACAGACGCTCATGTACACACACACCCCTCACCCACCCACACAGACGCTCATGCACACACACACACCCCTCACCCACCCGCACAGACGCTCATACACACACACACCCCTCACCCACCCGCACAGACGCTCATGCACACACACACACCCCTCACCCACCCGCACAGACGCTCATGTACACACACACCCCTCACCCACCCGCACAGACGCTCATGCACACACACACCCCTCACCCACCCGCACAGACGCTCATGCACACACACACACCCCTCACCCACCCGCACAGACGCTCATGCACACACACACACACCCCTCACCCACCCACACAGACGCTCATGCACACACACACACACCCCTCACCCACCCGCACAGACGCTCATGCACACACACACACACCCCTCACCCACCCGCACAGACGCTCATGTACACACACACACCCCTCACCCACCCACACAGACGCTCATGCACACACACACCCCTCACCCACCCACACAGACGCTCATGTACACACACACACCCCTCACCCACCCGCACAGACGCTCATGCACACACACACACCCCTCACCCACCCGCACAGACGCTCATGCACACACACACACACACCCCTCACCGACCCGCACAGACACTCATGCACACACACACACCCCTCACCCACCCGCACAGACGCTCATGCACACACACACACCCCTCACCCACCCGCACAGACGCTCATGCACACACACACCCCTCACCCACCCGCACAGACGCTCATGCACACACACACACACACACACACCCCTCACCCACCCGCACAGACACTCATGCACACACACACACCCCTCACCCACCCGCACAGACACTCATGCACACACACACCCCTCACCCACCCACACAGACGCTCATGCACACACACACACCCCTCACCCACCCGCACAGACGCTCATGCACACACACACACACACACACACACACACACACCCCTCACCCACCCGCACAGACACTCATGCACACACACACCCCTCACCCACCCGCACAGACGCTCATGCACAGACACACACCCCTCACCCACCCGCACAGACGCTCATGCACACACACACCCCTCACCCACCCGCACAGACGCTCATGCACACACACAGACCCCTCACCCACCCGCACAGACGCTCATGCACACACACACACCCCTCACCCACCCGCACAGACGCTCATGCACACACACACCCCTCACCCACCCGCACAGACGCTCATGCACACACACACACCCCTCACCCACCCGCACAGACGCTCATGCACACACACAGACCCCTCACCCACCCGCACAGACGCTCATGCACACACACAGACCCCTCACCCACCCGCACAGACGCTCATGCACACACACACCCCTCACCCACCCGCACAGACGCTCATGCACACACACAGACCCCTCACCCACCCGCACAGACGCTCATGCACACACACACCCCTCACCCACCCGCACAGACGCTCATGCACACACACAGACCCCTCACCCACCCGCACAGACGCTCATGCACACACACACCCCTCACCCACCCGCACAGACGCTCATGCACACACACACACCCCTCACCCACCCGCACAGACGCTCATGCACACACACACCCCTCACCCACCCGCACAGACGCTCATGCACACACACACCCCTCACCCACCCGCACAGACGCTCATGCACACACACACCCCTCACCCACCCGCACAGACGCTCATGCACACACACACACCCCTCACCCACCCGCACAGACGCTCATGCACACACACACACCCCTCACCCACCCGCACAGACGCTCATGCACACACACAGACCCCTCACCCACCCGCACAGACGCTCATGCACACACACAGACCCCTCACCCACCCGCACAGACGCTCATGCACACACACACCCCTCACCCACCCGCACAGACG
Source organism: Hypanus sabinus (assembly GCF_030144855.1). Taxonomy (NCBI): domain Eukaryota; kingdom Metazoa; phylum Chordata; class Chondrichthyes; order Myliobatiformes; family Dasyatidae; genus Hypanus; species Hypanus sabinus. The sequence goes on from NW_026779042.1 coordinate 95,732, forward strand.
CTCATGCACACACACACACCCCTCACCCACCCACACAGACGCTCATGCACACACACACACCCCTCACCCACCCGCACAGACGCTCATGCACACACACAGACCCCTCACCCACCCGCACAGACGCTCATGCACACACACACCCCTCACCCACCCGCACAGACGCTCATGTACACACACACACACACACAGACCCCTCACCCACCCGCACAGACACTCATGCACACACACACACCCCTCACCCACCCACACAGACGCTCATGCACACACACACACACCCCTCACCCACCCGCACAGACGCTCATGCACACACACAGACCCCTCACCCACCCGCACAGACGCTCATGCACACACACACACCCCTCACCCACCCGCACAGACGCTCATGCACACACACAGACCCCTCACCCACCCGCACAGACGCTCATGCACACACACACCCCTCACCCACCCGCACAGACGCTCATGCACACACACACACCCCTCACCCACCCGCACAGACGCTCATGCACACACACAGACCCCTCACCCACCCGCACAGACGCTCATGCACACACACACCCCTCACCCACCCGCACAGACGCTCATGCACACACACACACCCCTCACCCACCCGCACAGACGCTCATGCACACACACACACCCCTCACCCACCCGCACAGACGCTCATGCACACACACAGACCCCTCACCCACCCGCACAGACGCTCATGCACACACACACACCCCTCACCCACCCGCACAGACGCTCATTCACACACACACACCCCTCACCCACCCGCACAGACGCTCATGCACACACACACACCCCTCACCCACCCGCACAGACACTCATGCACACACACACACACACACCCCTCACCCACCCGCACAGACGCTCATTCACACACACACACCCCTCACCCACCCGCACAGACGCTCATGCACACACACACACACACCCCTCACCGACCCGCACAGACGCTCATGCACACACACACACCCCTCACCCACCCGCACAGACGCTCATGCACACACACACACCCCTCACCCACCCACACAGACGCTCATTCACACACACACACCCCTCACCCACCCGCACAGACGCTCATGCACACACACACACACACCCCTCACCGACCCGCACAGACGCTCATGCACACACACACACCCCGCACCCACCCGCACAGACGCTCATGCACACACACACACCCCTCACCCACCCGCACAGACGCTCATGCACACACACACACCCCTCACCCACCCGCACAGACGCTCATGCACACACACACACACACACACACAGCCCTCACCCACCCGCACAGACGCTCATGCACACACACACACACACACCCCTCACCCACCCGCACAGACACTCATGCACACACACACACCCCTCACCCACCCACACAGACACTCATGCACACACACACACACACACACACACAGACCCCTCACCCACCCACACAGACACTCATGCACACACACACACACACACACACACACACCCCTCACCCACCCACACAGACACTCATGCACACACACACACACACACACACACACCCCTCACCCACCCACACAGACACTCATGCACACACACACACACACACACACACACACCCCTCACCCACCCGCACAGACGCTCATGCACACACACACACCCCTCACCCACCCACACAGACACTCATGCACACACACACACACACACACACACACACCCCTCACCCACCCGCACAGACGCTCATGCACACACACACACACCCCTCACCCACCCGCACAGACGCTCATGCACACACACACACACCCCTCACCCTCCCGCACAGACACTCATGCACACACACACACCCCTCACCCACCCGCACAGACGCTCATGCACACACACACACCCCTCACCCACCCACACAGACGCTCATGCACACACACACACACCCCTCACCCACCCGCACAGACACTCATGCACACACACACCCCTCACCCACCCACACAGACACTCATGCACACACACACACCCCTCACCCACCCGCACAGACGCTCATGCACACACACACACCCCTCACCCACCCACACAGACCCTCATGCACACACACACCCCTCACCCACCCACACAGACACTCATGCACACACACACACCCCTCACCCACCCGCACAGACGCTCATGCACACACACACACCCCTCACCCACCCACACAGACGCTCATGCACACACACACACCCCTCACCCACCCGCACAGACACTCATGCACACACACACCCCTCACCCACCCGCACAGACACTCATGCACACACACACACCCCTCACCCACCCGCACAGACACTCATGCACACACACACACCCCTCACCCACCCACACAGACACTCATGCACACACACACACACACACACACACACCCCTCACCCACCCGCACAGACGCTCATGCACACACACACACACACACACACACACCCCTCACCCACCCGCACAGACACTCATGCACACACACACACACACACACACACACACACACACACACACACACCCCTCACCCACCCGCACAGACACTCATGCACACACACACACACACACACACACACACACACCCCTCACCCACCCGCACAGACACTCATGCACACACACACACACACACACACACACCCCTCACCCACCCGCACAGACACTCATGCACACACACACACACACACACACACCCCTCACCCACCCGCACAGACACTCATGCACACACACACACACACACACACACACCCCTCACCCACCCGCACAGACACTCATGCACACACACACACACACACACACCCCTCACCCACCCGCACAGACACTCATGCACACACACACACACACACACACACACCCCTCACCCACCCGCACAGACGCTCATGCACACACACACACACACACACCCCTCACCCACCCGCTCAGACACTCATGCACACACACACACACACACACACACCCCTCACCCACCCACACAGACACTCATGCACACACACACACACACACACACACCCCTCACCCACCCACACAGACACTCATGCACACACACACACACACACACACACCCCTCACCCACCCGCACAGACACTCATGCACACACACACCCCTCACCCACCCGCACAGACGCTCATGCACACACACACACCCCTCACACACCCGCACAGACGCTCATGCACACACACACCCCTCACCCACCCGCACAGACACTCATGCACACACACAGACCCCTCACCCACCCGCACAGACGCTCATGCACACACACACACATACCCCTCACACACACGCACAGACGCTCATGCACACACACACACACACACACACACACCCCTCACCCACCCGCACAGACGCTCATGCACACACACCCCTCACCCACCCGCACAGACGCTCATGCACACACACACACCCCTCACCCACCCGCACAGACGCTCATGCACACACACACACCCCTCACCCACCCGCACAGACGCTCATGCACACACACACACCCCTCACCCACCCGCACAGACGCTCATGCACACACACACACCCCTCACCCACCCGCACAGACGCTCATGCACACACACACACACCCCTCACCCACCCGCACAGACGCTCATGCACACACACACACCCCTCACCCACCCGCACAGACGCTCATGCGCACACACACCCCTCACCCACCCGCACAGACGCTCATGCACACACACCCCTCACCCACCCGCACAGACGCTCATGCACACACACACACACACCCCTCACCCACCCGCACAGACGCTCATGCACACACACACCCCTCACCCACCCGCACAGACGCTCATGCACACACACACACCCCTCACCCACCCGCACACACTCATGCACACACACACACCCCTCACCCACCCGCACAGACGCTCATGCACACACACACACCCCTCACCCACCCGCACACACTCATGCACACACGCACACCCCTCACCCACCCGCACAGACGCTCATGCACGCACACACCCCTCACCCACCCGCACAGACGCTCATGCACACACACACCCCTCACCCACCCGCACAGACGCTCATGCACACACACACACCCCTCACCCACCCGCTCAGACACTCATGCACACACACACCCCTCACCCACCCGCACAGACGCTCATGCACACACACACACACACCCCTCACCCACCCGCACAGACGCTCATGCACACACACACACACACACACCCCTCACCCACCCGCACAGACGCTCATGCACACACACCCCTCACCCACCCGCACAGACGCTCATGCACACACACACACCCCTCACCCACCCGCTCAGACGCTCATGCACACACACCCCTCACCCACCCACACAGACACTCATGCACACACACACACACACCCCTCACCCACCCGCGCAGACGCTCATGCACACACACACACCCATCACCCACCTGCACAGACACTCATGCACACACACACACACCCCTCACCCACCCGCACAGACGCTCATGCACACACACACACACACCCCTCACCCACCCGCACAGACACTCATGCACACACACACCCCTCACCCACCCGCACAGACGCTCATGCACACACACACACACACCCCTCACCCACCCGCACAGACGCTCATGCACACACACACACACCCCTCACCCACCCACACAGACGCTCATGCACACACACACACCCCTCACCCACCCGCACAGACACTCATGCACACACACACACACACACACCCCTCACCCACCCGCACAGACGCTCATGCACACACACACACCCCTCACCCACCCGCACAGACGCTCATGCACACACACACACCCCTCACCCACCCGCACAGACACTCATGCACACACACACACCCCTCACCCACCCGCACAGACGCTCATGCACACACACACCCCTCAACCACCCGCACAGACACTCATGCACACACACACACACACACACCCCTCACCCACCCGCACAGACACTCATGCACACACACACACACACACCCCTCACCCACCCGCACAGACGCTCATGCACACACACACACCCCTCACCCACCCGCACAGACGCTCATGCACACACACACCCCTCACCCACCCACACAGACGCTCATGCACACACACACACCCCTCACCCACCCGCACAGACGCTCATGCACACACACACCCCTCACCCACCCGCACAGACACTCATGTACACACACACACACACACACACACACCCCTCACCCACCCGCACAGATGCTCATGCACACACACACCCCTCACCCACCCGCACAGACGCTCATGCACACACACACACCCCTCACCCACCCACACAGACACTCATGCACACACACACACCCCCTCACCCACCCGCACAGACGCTCATGCACACACACACCCCTCACCCACCCACACAGACGCTCATGCACACACACACCCCTCACCCACCCACACAGACGCTCATGCACACACACACACCCCTCACCCACCCACACAGACGCTCATGCACACACACACCCCTCACCCACCCACACAGACACTCATGCACACACACACCCCTCACCCACCCACACAGACACTCATGCACACACACACCCCTCACCCACCCGCACAGACGCTCATGTACACACACACCCCTCACCCACCCGCACAGACGTTCATGTACACACACACACACACAGCCCTCACCCACCCGCACAGACGCTCATGCACACACACACCCCTCACCCACCCACACAGACGCTCATGCACACACACACCCCTCACCCACCCACACAGACGCTCATGCACACACACACACCCCTCACCCACCCACACAGACGCTCATGCACACACACACCCCTCACCCACCCACACAGACACTCATGCACACACACACCCCTCACCCACCCACACAGACACTCATGCACACACACACCCCTCACCCACCCACACAGACACTCATGCACACACACACCCCTCACCCACCCGCACAGACGCTCATGTACACACACACCCCTCACCCACCCACACAGACACTCATGCACACACACACACCCCTCACCCACCCACACAGACACTCATGCACACACACACACCCCTCACCCACCCACACAGACGCTCATGTACACACACACACACCCCTCACCCACCCGCACAGACGCTCATGCACACACACACACCCCTCACCCACCCGCACAGACGCTCATGCACACACATTGACCCCTCACCCACCCGCACAGACGCTCATGCACACACACACACCCCTCACCCACCCGCACAGACGCTCATGCACACACACACAGACCCCTCACCCACCCACACAGACGCTCATGTACACACACACACCCCTCACCCACCCGCACAGACGCTCATGCACACACACACACCCCTCACCCACCCACACAGACGCTCATGCACACACACACACCCCTCACCCACCCACACTGATGCTCATGCACACACACACACAGCCCTCACCCACCCGCACAGACGCTCATGCACACACACACACCCCTCACCCACCCGCACAGACGCTCATGCACACACACACACCCCTCACCCACCCACACAGACGCTCATGCACACACACAGACCCCTCACCCAGCCGCACAGACGCTCATGTACACACACACACCCCTCACCCACCCGCACAGACGCTCATGCACACACACACACCCCTCACCCACCCGCACAGACGCTCATGCACACACACACACACACACCCCTCACCCACCCGCACAGACGCTCATGCACACACACACACACACCCCTCACCCACCCGCACAGACGCTCATGTACACACACACACCCCTCACCCACCCACACAGACGCTCATGTACACACGCACACCCCTCACCCACCCGCAGAGACGCTCATGCACACACGCACACCCCTCACCCACCCGCACAGACGCTCATGCACACACACACACACCTCACCCACCCGCACAGACGTTCATGCACACACACACCCCTCACCCACCCGCACAGACGCTCATGCACACACACACACACACAGCCCTCACCCACCCGCACAGACGCTCATGTACACACACACACCCCTCACCCTCCCGCACAGACACTCATGCACACACACACCCCTCACCCACCCGCACAGACGCTCATGTACACACACACACCCCTCACCCACCCGCACAGACGCTCATGCACACACACACACCCCTCACCCACCCGCACAGACGCTCATGCACACACACACCCCTCACCCACCCGCACAGACGCTCATGCACACACACACACACACAGCCCTCACCCACCCGCACAGACGCTCATGCACACACACACACCCCTCACCCACCCGCACAGACGCTCATGCACACACACACCCCTCCCCCACCCGCACAGACCCTCATGCACACACACACACCCCTCACACACCCGCACAGACGCTCGTACACACACACACACACACCCCTCACCCACCCGCACAGACGCTCATGCACACACACACACACACCCCTCACCCACCCACACAGACGCTCATGTACACACACACCCCTCACCCACCCGCACAGACGCTCATGCACACACACACACCCCTCACCCACCCGCACAGACGCTCATGCACACACACACACACACCCCTCACCCACCCACACAGACGCTCATGTACACACACACCCCTCACCCACCCGCACAGACGCTCATGCACACACACACACCCCTCACCCACCCGCACAGACGCTCATGCACACACACACACACACCCCTCACCCACCCACACAGACGCTCATGTACACACACACCCCTCACCCACCCGCACAGACGCTCATGCACACACACACACCCCTCACCCACCCACACAGACGCTCATGTACACACACACCCCTCACCCACCCGCACAGACGCTCATGCACACACACACCCCTCCCCCACCCGCACAGACCCTCATGCACACACACACACCCCTCACCCACCCGCACAGACGCTCGTACACACACACACACACACCCCTCACCCACCCGCACAGACGCTCATGCACACACACACACACACCCCTCACCCACCCACACAGACGCTCATGTACACACACACCCCTCACCCACCCGCACAGACGCTCATGCACACACACACACCCCTCACCCACCCGCACAGACGCTCATGCACACACACACCCCTCACCCACCCGCACAGACGCTCATGCACACACACACACACACACCCCTCACCCACCCGCACAGACGCTCATGCACACACACACCCCTCACCCACCCGCACAGACGCTCATGTACACACACACCCCTCACCGACCCGCACAGACGCTCATGCACACACACACACCCCTCACCCACCCGCACAGACGCTCATGCACACACACACACCCCTCACCGACCCGCACAGACGCTCATGTACACACACACCCCTCACCGACCCGCACAGACGCTCATGCACACACACACACCCCTCACCCACCCGCACAGACGCTCATGTACACACACACCCCTCACCCACCCGCAGAGACGCTCATGCACACACACACACACACACCCCTCACCCACCCGCACAGACGCTCATGTACACACACACCCCTCACCCACCCGCAGAGACGCTCATGCACACACACACACACACACCCCTCACCCACCCGCACAGACGCTCATGTACACACACACACACCCCTCACCCACCCGCAGAGACGCTCATGCACACACACACACACACACCCCTCACCCACCCGCACAGACGCTCATGCACACACACACACACCCCTCACCCACCAGCACAGACGCTCATGCACACACACACACACCCCTCACCCACCCACACAGACGCTCATGCACACACACACACACACACAGCCCTCACCCACCCGCACAGACGCTCATGCACACACACACACCCCTCACCCACCCACACAGACGCTCATGCACACACACACCCCTCCCCCACCCACACAGACGCTCATGCACACACATTGACCCCTCACCCACCCACACAGACACTCATGCACACACACACACCCCTCACCCACCCACACAGACGCTCATGCACACACACACACACACACCCCTCACCCACCCGCACAGATGCTCATGCACACACACCCCTCACCCACCCGCACAGACGCTCATGCACACACACACACCCCTCCCCCACCCACACAGACACTCATGCACACACACACACCCCTCACCCACCCGCACAGACGCTCATGCACACACACACCCCTCACCCTCCCGCACAGGCGCTCATGCACACACACACACACACCCCTCACCCACCCGCACAGACGCTCATGCACACACACACACAGCCCTCACCCACCCGCCCAGACGCTCATGCACACACACACACACCCCTCACCCACCCGCACAGATGCTCATGCACACACACACACCCCTCACCCACCCGCACAGACGCTCATGCACACACACACACCCCTCCCCCACCCACACAGACGCTCATGCACACACACACCCCTCACCCACCCGCACAGACGCTCATGCACACACACACACAGCCCTCACCCACCCGCCCAGACGCTCATGCACACACACACCCCTCACCCACCCGCACAGACGCTCATGCACACACACAGACCCCTCACCCACCCGCACAGACGCTCATGCACACACACACAGACCCCTCACCCACCCGCACAGACGCTCATGCACACACACACACCCCTCACCCACCCGCACAGACGCTCATGCACACACACACACACCCCTCCCCCACCCACACAGACGCTCATGCACACACACACACACCCCTCTCCCACCCGCACAGACGCTCATGCACACACACACACCCCTCACCCACCCGCACAGACGCTCATGCACACACACACACCCCTCACCCACCCGCACAGACGCTCATGCACACACACACACCCCTCACCCACCCGCACAGACGCTCATGCACACACACACACACCCCTCACCCACCCGCCCAGACGCTCATGCACACACACACCCCTCACCCACCCGCACAGATGCTCATGCACACACACAGCCCTCACCCACCCGCACAGACGCTCATGCACACACACACACCCCTCACCCACCCGCACAGACGCTCATGCACACACACACCCCTCACCCACCCGCACAGACGCTCATGCACACACACACACACACAGCCCTCACCCACCCGCACAGACGCTCATGCACACACACACACCCCTCACCCACCCGCACAGACGCTCATGTACACACACACCCCGCACCCACCCGCACAGACGCTCATGCACACACACACACACACAGCCCTCACCCACCCGCACAGACGCTCATGCACACACACACCCCTCACCCACCCGCACAGACGCTCATGCACACACACACACCCCTCACCCACCCACACAGACGCTCATGCACACACACACACACACACACACCCCTCATCCACCCGCACAGACGCTCATGCACACACACACACACACACACACACACACACACACACACACACACACACACACTCTCACACCATCACCTACACACACCCACACTCACAGACTCAACCACCCTCGCACTCTCTCTGACACACACGCACCCATGCGAATTTGATGCACACAGTCATCCCTACACACACATGGACAGCACTGTGAGGGTCATGAGTTTTGATGTCTTGGGTGCTTTCAGTACCGTGCTGCCCTCATTGCCTGGAGGAAAGCACTGTTCGGTGCAGGTTGGCACTTCCATCGAGTCCTGGGTAATGGACCCCCCGCCTGGCAGACCACAGTTCGTGCAGCTTCAGAGCTGTGTCAGACGTGGCTATAAGCAGCACTGGGGCCCCATGGGGGACCGTATTGGCTGTTACTCCATATACCTCGGACTCTAGATGCAAAACCGCGTCACGTCATCCACAGAAGTCCTCTGATGACTCAGCAATAGCTGGGTGTATAAAGGGAGGATGAACACAGGGCCTGGTGGGGGACTTTGTCAAATGGTGCAGGCTGAATCATCTGCAGCTCAACATCAGTAAGACGAAGGAGATGGTGATGGACTTTAGGAAGACCAAGCCTGCACTGCTCCCTGTTACTATTGGTGGTGAGGACCTACAAATACCTGGGGGTGCACCTGCGTGAGAGACTGAGTGGAACATCAACACAGAGGCTGTGTACAAGAAGGGCCAGAGTCGCCTCTACTTCCTGAAGTCCTTTGGAGTGTGTGGACATCATCTCCACATACTCTACCAGCCTGTTGTCACCGGTATGATCTTCTATGGGGCGGTGTGCTGGGGCAATGGCATCAACACGGGTGGTGCCAACAGGCTCGATAAACCGATTAGAAAGGCCGGCTCTCTTATGGGAGTCAAACTGGACACGCTGGAGACTGTGGTAGAACAAAGGATCCTATGGAAAATGCTGGCAGTTCTGGGCAATGTTCGCTACAGTCTGCGTGCCACCTTGGCTGAACAGCGGAGCACGTTTAGTAATAGACCAAGACAACTGCGCTGCCTCAAGGAGCGCTATACAAGGTCATCCTTAGGCTCTGTAATGAGTCAACCTAGAGCCGGGGAAGTGATGGCCCCCTCCTGTTAGACTGTTTGAAATAGCTTACTTTTTAATTCTTTCTCAATTCCGTTCTATTATTTATACATTTGTACACTTGTAATGCTACTGTGACACTGTAATTTCCTTTTGGAGCAATAACGTATCGATCTAGACAGTATATGCTTACACACATAGGCACGCACTGTCACATTCACATTATCGCCGACATTTGTCGTGAAGTGTTGTTTTGTGGCAGTGAATTTACGATCACAGCCACACACACGAGTCCTGCGGCACAAATCTACCCCGGGCTGCAGTAGTGGGGGGAGAAAGCTGTGAAACTACATCTCCCGGCGAGCTCCCGGGCCCCCCCCCCACCACGCAGGCGCAGCAGCCGCCTCCCCGCCACAGTTTCTGGAATCCTCCGACGCGCTGTCGCCGGGCAACGTGACGTCACGGGCTATAAAAGGAGCGGTCCGGCTGCGGCAGCGGGGGTTTAGCGGGACTGCGGCATCCGGCAGGTGCGTGTATCGGGGGCGGAGGGGGGCAATGCATCCCACCGAGCATTGCCGGCTGAGTGCACCGGAGGGTCCTGGGGAAGAAGAGGGGATGGGGGGGCCCTGGGTTCATGCATGCAGCGCTGCGGGAAATGCCCGCGGGAGTGGGGGGTGCGTGCGTACCACCTCCGTGGAAAGGCCGAGCATCAGGGGCAGGGGTTTGAGGGGGTCAAGGGATGTGATTCCAGGAGCTGCGGCAGGAAGGGGTAACGGGTGGGAAGGGGTGTAGGAGTGAGAGGGGGTGTTGTTGGGGAGATCTGTAGAGTGGCGGAGGGCGGCTGTAATCGGGGTGATGAGTGGGCGCGGTTGGTCCTGCTGTTGCTTTTTCCATAACAGCTGGCTGCGGGGCACCTGTGTCGCTGTTTATTTTTTTGCCTCACAGAGCCTCTGCCCCCGTCGATGATTCGGAAGGGTGGGGGGGGGGTGGAGATGCACCAGCTGCTGCCGCCGGCTCGCTCTGGATCCGCTCCCTCCCTCCCTCCCCCGGGGAAACCAGGCGGTAGCGATTGGATTGCGGCGGCAGAACTAGGTCACCGCACAGAGAGAGAGAGAGATCAGCCGGGTTATCAGCCTGTCTGTCTTCAGAGTCAGGGTTAATATCATAAGAGGTGAAATTTGTTTGCTTAGCGGCAACACGCTGTTCCTGTAGCTCCCCTTGATGGTAGAGGGCACGTCGCAGGTACTGGGGGTCCTGAATGATGGATGCTGCGTTTTTTGAGGCATTGCCTTTTGAAGGTGTCCTTGATGCCAGGGAGCTGGCAGGGTTGGTATCCTTCCGCAGCTTACCCCCCCCCCCCTCCCCATCCTGTGCAGTGGCCCCTCCGCGCCGCCGGCCATGCGTCCAGAAAGATCTCCAGGGCGCAATTCGCGTGCCTTTTGGTGGCACGACAAGTTTCCTCAAACTCCTAATGAAATATAACTACTGCCGTCGCAAATTGCATCGGGCGCAGGACAGAGATGTTGATGCGCAGGAACGTGAAACTGCGCGCCCACGATGAGGTCTGGTGTGTGTTCCCTCGACCTCCCGTTCCTCAAGTCCACAATCGATCCCTTGCTCTTACTGACATTGAGAGCAACGTTGTTGTTGCGATTTCACTCAACCAGATAAGATTTTTTTTGCGTGCCTGTGTCGCTCCCTCCCCCTCCATCTGGCTACGCACTGCTCCCCCCCCCCCGTCATCTGTGTCTCCAATCCTCTGCCCCAGCCACTCTCTCTCTCTCTCTGTGGGACCTCTGACCTCTCTCTCCTCTGATTCTCAGCGTCTACCGCTCTCCCCCAAAGTGTGGGCGACATTGTAACCACGTCCAGCCCCACGGACGCTGGATCTGTCTTCATGAGACCAGGAGTGGAGCTGGAGATTCTGATCGTGGCCCCATTCTCCAGCCTTCCCCGACTAACCTCTCCACCTCTTGTCTTAGATGTACCCAGTGACATGGCTCCGCAGCTGCCTGGGAATTCCGCACATTCCCGCTCTCTGGCCAAAGGAATCTCTCCTCATCGTGCAAAGGGATGCCCTTGAATTCTGAAGCCATGCCCTCTGGTGCTGGACACCCCTGCAACTGGAGACATCCTCTCCACGTCCACTGTCCCGAGGCCTATCAGTATCCCGTAGGGCTCTCGCCAGCAAGTACATTAACCCCTTCATGCCCAGGATGATTCGACTCAAACCCGTCTGCGCGTGCTTTCAGAGATAAATACCACCAGAGCTGCTGGTGACGCTCCAAGGGCAGTCTGACCAATGCACATGTCATTATGCATTGAGCGGGATGAAGACAGCCAGTCCGTTACAGTAACATTACATTTCCTTTCCCATTAACTACCCGCTGACAGCAATCCTTTTCCATTCCCACTCAGATTCTACCCTTGGGTGTCGGGGGGGGGGCAATTCGCGATGGACAATTAACCATCCACCCCGCGCATCGGGATGTGTGAGGGAATGACCCCCCCCCCAGGGGAATTTGCAAACCAGATCCCGGCTGAACCGGGCGACACATAGTGCGAAGGCAGGGGCTCTACCCGCTGTTCTGGCCGGCCTCTCCCCCGCTCCCTGGTGTGAATGATGTTAACCTCATTATGATGGGATTATAGTGATTACAGGATGACCCCAGATACGGGAGGGGAGCTCGGCGCATCCAGCTATGGTTGGGAAGGCGGAGGGCATCTTGGTCTTCGCCAGGGAGGGGTTGGACTGACAACAGAGGAGACAGTTACAGTACTGTGAAAAAGTTTTAGGCACGTGTAGCTACCTCGGACTTGCAGAGCGCTGCAGTGATTTTAGGCATTGCACTACAAAAAAATTCATAACACGGGTGAGCGATGCTCAACCCGACTCTGATATCGGCTGAGAGCGGGAAGGGGACAGGGGGAGGGGCATCATGGTTGGGGATAGGGGGAAGGGAGTGGGAAGTACCAGAGAGACGTTCTGTAATGATCTGTAAACCAACTGTTTAGGATCAAATGAGCTTGCGCGCTGTCTCAGGGCTGGGTGTGCGTCTGCACCTGACCCAGACCCCTCCGCAGGGCTCCACCCTCACCCCTTACATTTACAAACTGGCTCTCCACTTTGTATTACTAAGGTTTTTGTACGGTACTGTAGGTATTTGGAGTGCACAAGAACGATGACCTCGGGGATAGGCGGAGTTTCTTATCAAAGTGTATACGTCACCATATACAACTCGGAGATTCATTTTCTTGCGGGCATACACAGTAAATCCAAGGAACGCAATAGATCAAATGAAAAACTGCACACAATATCGAGGACACGAGATGAAGAGTCCTTGAAAGTGAATCCATAGTTTGTGGGAACAGTTCAGTGATGGGGCGAGTGAAGTTTTCTCCATTGGTTCATGAGCCTGATGGTTGAGGGGTAATAACAGTCCCTGAAGCTGGTGGTGTGGGTCCTGAGGCTCCTGTACCTTCTTCCTGATGGCAGCAGTGAGAAGAGAGCACGGCCTGGGTGGTGGGGGTCCCTGATGACGGATGCTGCTTTCCTGCGACAACACTCCATATAGATGTGCTCAGTGGTGGTGGTGGGGGGGGGGGGTGCTTTGCGTGTGAGGAACTGGGTTTGATATTGAGATCTTCTCAGTATTGGGAGAGTCCTGTATGACTGGACAAGTCTTTAGATTCAGGGTCAATCGTTTTCAATCTGCATTGTGTAGAAATTTCCCCTCTCAGGCTGGTGAAATCTGGGGAATTCTCTGCCCCTGGGGGCAGAGTGACAAATGTAGAAATGGGTTAATATCCAGGAGGTGGGGAGGCTGAGGGAACAAGTAGGTGAGGTGCTACTCCTCAGAGTGGGAAAGAGGAAAGATTCACAAGGACACTGCCAGTTCTCGAGGGACTAATTTTTCAGAATGCAGGAGACTGGGGGAGACACTATAGCTGTATAAAATTGTGAGGGTCGTGGGGGGGAAGGCAGGGGTCGTGCGGATTTCCTTGGGAGAAAGCCCGGCCCACCGCTCATTCAGGATCCTCGTTGTCCTCGTCTCTCAAACTGTTTTTATCCTGTTTTTATCAGGATTTTCTGGCTGTCGTGTTTCATCGCCTATCCAACATGGCAGAGCTGTCGGTCGGAATCAATGGGTAAGGAGGCTACCTACCCCGAGAGGGAGCTCCCCCAGAGGGGGTCCCTCCCTCACCCTGCCTACTCAGGGATCCCTGCGGGTGAAGAGGGAGACTGAATCTGCAGTGGGATCTCCTGTCCATGGGAAAGGACCTCAATGTGGGGAGGGATCCAGGGTGCCAGAGGGATCTCCATGGGGACTGGGTGAGGGACAGATCTTGTCAGGGATCGTCATGTGGAAGGGGGAGCGTGGCGGCAGCGAACGGGACGGGGTCTCCGTCGGCATTGAAGGTGATATTTGGCCTAGTTTCTGGTTCTGACCTCCTCTCCCCGCCCCGTAGGTTTGGACGTATCGGACGCCTCGTCCTCCGCGCCTGTCTGGAGAAGGGAATCAAAGTGGTGGCAGTGAACGACCCGTTTATTGACCTCAACTACATGGTGAGTGTTGGTGGGGACATTCGACCTCCACCCTCACCCTGGTGCTGGGTTAAACTCACTGGGACCTTCTGGATGTCCCAGCCAGGTGAGGTGTTGACAGTTTCTGGACTGCCCCAGGATCTGATGGGTAAGGTGAGGTGTTGACGGTTTCTGGACTGCCCCAGGATCGGATGAGCCAGGTGAGGTGTTGACGGTTTCTGGACTGCCCCAGGATCTGATGAGCCAGGTGAGGTGTTGACGGTTTCTGGACTGCCCCAGGATCTGATGGGTAAGGTGAGGTGTTGACGGTTTCTGGACTGCCCCAGGATCTGATGGGTAAGGTGAGGTGTTGACGGTTTCTGGACTGCCCCAGGATCTGATGAGCCAGGTGAGGTGTTGACGGTTTCTGGACTGCCCCAGGATCTGATGGGTAAGGTGAGGTGTTGACGGTTTCTGGACTGCCCCAGGATCTGATGAGCCAGGTGAGGGGTTGACGGTTTCTGGACTGCCCTAGGATCTGATGAGCCAGGTGAGGTGTTGACGGTTTCTGGACTGCCCCAGGATCTGATGAGTAAGGTGAGGTGTTGACGGTTTCTGGACTGCCCCAGGATCTGATGGGTAAGGTGAGATGTTGACGGTTTCTGGACTGCCCCAGGAACTGATGGGTAACGTGAGGTGTTGACGGTTTCTGGACTGCCCCAGGATCTGATGAGCCAGGTGAGGTGTTGACGGTTTCTGGACTGCCCCAGGATCTGATGAACCAGGTGAGGTGTTGTCGGTTTCTGGACTGCCCCAGGATCTGATGGGTAAGGTGAGGTGTTGACGGTTTCTGGACTGCCCCAGGATCTGATGGGTAAGGTGAGGTGTTGACGGTTTCTGGACTGCCCCAGGATCTGATGGGTAAGGTGAGGTGTTGTCGGTTTCTGGACTGCCCCAGGATCTGATGGGTAAGGTGAGGTGTTGACGGTTTCTGGACTGCCCCAGGATCTGATGGGTAAGGTGAGGTGTTGACGGTTTCTGGACTGCCCCAGGATCTGATGAGCCAGGTGAGGTGTTGACGGTTTCTGGACTGCCCCAGGATCTGATGGGTAAGGTGAGGTGTTGACGGTTTCTGGACTGCCCCAGGATCTGATGAGCCAGGTGAGGTGTTGACGGTTTCTGGACTGCCCCAGGATCTGATGGGTAAGGTGAGGTGTTGACGGTTTCTGGACTGCCCCAGGATCTGATGGGTAAGGTGAGGTGTTGACGGTTTCTGGACTGCCCCAGGATCTGATGGGTAAGGTGAGGTGTTGACGGTTTCTGGACTGCCCCAGGATCTGATGGGTAAGGTGAGGTGTTGACGGTTTCTGGACTGCCCCAGGATCTGATGGGTAAGGTGAGGTGTTGACGGTTTCTGGACTGCCCCAGGATCTGATGGGTAAGGTGAGGTGTTGACGGTTTCTGGACTGCCCCAGGATCGGATGAGCCAGGTGATGTGTTGACGGTTTCTGGACTGCCCCAGGATCTGATGGGTAAGGTGAGGTGTTGACGGTTTCTGGACTGCCCCAGGATCTGATGGGTAAGGTGAGGTGTTGACGGTTTCTGGACTGCCCCAGGATCGGATGAGCCAGGTGAGGTGTTGACGGTTTCTGGACTGCCCCAGGATCTGATGGGTAAGGTGAGGTGTTGACGGTTTCTGGACTGCCCCAGGATCTGATGGGTAAGGTGAGGTGTTGACGGTTTCTGGACTGCCCCAGGATCTGATGAGCCAGGTGAGGTGTTGACGGTTTCTGGACTGCCCCAGGATCTGATGGGTAAGGTGAGGTGTTGACGGTTTCTGGACTGCCCCAGGATCTGATGAGCCAGGTGAGGTGTTGACGGTTTCTGGACTGCCCCAGGATCTGATGAGCCAGGTGAGGTGTTGACGGTTTCTGGACTGCCCCAGGATCTGATGGGTAAGGTGAGGTGTTGACGGTTTCTGGACTGCCCCAGGATCTGATGAGCCAGGTGAGGTGTTGACGGTTTCTGGACTGCCCCAGGATCTGATGGGTAAGGTGAGGTGTTGACGGTTTCTGGACTGCCCCAGGATCGGATGAGCCAGGTGAGGTGTTGACGGTTTCTGGACTGCCCCAGGATCTGATGGGTAAGGTGAGGTGTTGACGGTTTCTGGACTGCCCTAGGATCTGATGAGCCAGGTGAGGTGTTGACGGTTTCTGGACTGCCCCAGGATCTGATGGGTAAGGTGAGGTGTTGACGGTTTCTGGACTGCCCCAGGATCTGATGGGTAAGGTGAGGTGTTGACGGTTTCTGGACTGCCCCAGGATCTGATGAGCCAGGTGAGGTGTTGACGGTTTCTGGACTGCCCCAGGATCTGATGAGCCAGGTGATGTGTTGACGGTTTCTGGACTGCCCCAGGATCTGATGAGCCAGGTGAGGTGTTAAAGGTTTCTGGACTGCCCCAGGATCTGATGAGCCAGGTGAGGTGTTGACGGTTTCTGGACTGCCCCAGGATCTGATGGGTAAGGTGAGGTGTTGACGGTTTCTGGACTGCCCCAGGATCTGATGAGCCAGGTGAGGTGTTGACGGTTTCTGGACTGCCCCAGGATCTGATGGGTAAGGTGAGGTGTTGACGGTTTCTGGACTGCCCCAGGATCTGATGGGTAAGGTGAGGTGTTGAAGGTTTCTGGACTGCCCCAGGATCGGATGAGCCAGGTGAGGTGTTGACGGTTTCTGGACTGCCCCAGGATCTGATGGGTAAGGTGAGGTGTTGACGGTTTCTGGACTGCCCCAGGATCTGATGAGCCAGGTGAGGTGTTGACGGTTTCTGGACTGCCCCAGGATCTGATGAGCCAGGTGAGGTGTTGACGGTGTCTGGACTGCCCCAGGATCTGATGGGTAAGGTGAGGTGTTGACGGTTTCTGGACTGCCCCAGGATCTGATGGGTAAGGTGAGGTGTTGACGGTTTCTGGACTGCCCCAGGATCGGATGAGCCAGGTGAGGTGTTGACGGTTTCTGGACTGCCCCAGGATCTGATGAGCCAGGTGAGGTGTTGACGGTTTCTGGACTGCCCCAGGATCTGATAAGCCAGGTGAGGTGTTGACGGTTTCTGGACTGCCCCAGGATCTGATGAGCCAGGTGAGGTGTTGACGGTTTCTGGACTGCCCCAGGATCTGATGGGTAAGGTGAGGTGTTGTCGGTTTCTGGACTGCCCCAGGATCTGATGGGTAAGGTGAGGTGTTGACGGTTTCTGGACTGCCCCAGGATCTGATGGGTAAGGTGAGGTGTTGACGGTTTCTGGACTGCCCCAGGATCTGATGAGCCAGGTGAGGTGTTGACGGTTTCTGGACTGCCCCAGGATCTGATGGGTAAGGTGAGGTGTTGACGGTTTCTGGACTGCCCCAGGATCTGATGAGCCAGGTGAGGTGTTGACGGTTTCTGGACTGCCCCAGGATCTGATGGGTAAGGTGAGGTGTTGACGGTTTCTGGACTGCCCCAGGATCTGATGGGTAAGGTGAGGTGTTGACGGTTTCTGGACTGCCCCAGGATCTGATGGGTAAGGTGAGGTGTTGACGGTTTCTGGACTGCCCCAGGATCTGATGGGTAAGGTGAGGTGTTGACGGTTTCTGGACTGCCCCAGGATCTGATGGGTAAGGTGAGGTGTTGACGGTTTCTGGACTGCCCCAGGATCTGATGGGTAAGGTGAGGTGTTGACGGTTTCTGTACTGCCCCAGGATCGGATGAGCCAGGTGATGTGTTGACGGTTTCTGGACTGCCCCAGGATCTGATGGGTAAGGTGAGGTGTTGACGGTTTCTGGACTGCCCCAGGATCTGATGGGTAAGGTGAGGTGTTGACGGTTTCTGGACTGCCCCAGGATCGGATGGGTAAGGTGAGGTGTTGACGGTTTCTGGACTGCCCCAGGATCTGATGGGTAAGGTGAGGTGTTGACGGTTTCTGGACTGCCCCAGGATCTGATGGGTAAGGTGAGGTGTTGACGGTTTCTGGACTGCCCCAGGATCGGATGAGCCAGGTGAGGTGTTGACGGTTTCTGGACTGCCCCAGGATCTGATGGGTAAGGTGAGGTGTTGACGGTTTCTGGACTGCCCCAGGATCTGATGAGCCAGGTGAGGTGTTGACGGTTTCTGGACTGCCCCAGGATCTGATGAGCCAGGTGAGGTGTTGACGGTTTCTGGACTGCCCCAGGATCTGATGGGTAAGGTGAGGTGTTGACGGTTTCTGGACTGCCCCAGGATCTGATGAGCCAGGTGAGGTGTTGACGGTTTCTGGACTGCCCCAGGATCTGATGGGTAAGGTGAGGTGTTGACGGTTTCTGGACTGCCCCAGGATCGGATGAGCCAGGTGAGGTGTTGACGGTTTCTGGACTGCCCCAGGATCTGATGGGTAAGGTGAGGTGTTGACGGTTTCTGGACTGCCCTAGGATCTGATGAGCCAGGTGAGGTGTTGACGGTTTCTGGACTGCCCCAGGATCTGATGGGTAAGGTGAGGTGTTGACGGTTTCTGGACTGCCCCAGGATCTGATGGGTAAGGTGAGGTGTTGACGGTTTCTGGACTGCCCCAGGATCTGATGAGCCAGGTGAGGTGTTGACGGTTTCTGGACTGCCCCAGGATCTGATGAGCCAGGTGATGTGTTGACGGTTTCTGGACTGCCCCAGGATCTGATGAGCCAGGTGAGGTGTTAAAGGTTTCTGGACTGCCCCAGGATCTGATGAGCCAGGTGAGGTGTTGACGGTTTCTGGACTGCCCCAGGATCTGATGGGTAAGGTGAGGTGTTGACGGTTTCTGGACTGCCCCAGGATCTGATGAGCCAGGTGAGGTGTTGACGGTTTCTGGACTGCCCCAGGATCTGATGGGTAAGGTGAGGTGTTGACGGTTTCTGGACTGCCCCAGGATCTGATGGGTAAGGTGAGGTGTTGAAGGTTTCTGGACTGCCCCAGGATCGGATGAGCCAGGTGAGGTGTTGACGGTTTCTGGACTGCCCCAGGATCTGATGGGTAAGGTGAGGTGTTGACGGTTTCTGGACTGCCCCAGGATCTGATGAGCCAGGTGAGGTGTTGACGGTTTCTGGACTGCCCCAGGATCTGATGAGCCAGGTGAGGTGTTGACGGTGTCTGGACTGCCCCAGGATCTGATGGGTAAGGTGAGGTGTTGACGGTTTCTGGACTGCCCCAGGATCTGATGGGTAAGGTGAGGTGTTGACGGTTTCTGGACTGCCCCAGGATCTGATGGGTAAGGTGAGGTGTTGACGGTTTCTGGACTGCCCCAGGATCTGATGGGTAAGGTGAGGTGTTGACGGTTTCTGGACTGCCCCAGGATCTGATGGGTAAGGTGAGGTGTTGACGGTTTCTGGACTGCCCCAGGATCGGATGAGCCAGGTGATGTGTTGACGGTTTCTGGACTGCCCCAGGATCTGATGGGTAAGGTGAGGTGTTGACGGTTTCTGGACTGCCCCAGGATCTGATGGGTAAGGTGAGGTGTTGACGGTTTCTGGACTGCCCCAGGATCGGATGAGCCAGGTGAGGTGTTGACGGTTTCTGGACTGCCCCAGGATCTGATGGGTAAGGTGAGGTGTTGACGGTTTCTGGACTGCCCCAGGATCTGATGGGTAAGGTGAGGTGTTGACGGTTTCTGGACTGCCCCAGGATCTGATGAGCCAGGTGAGGTGTTGACGGTTTCTGGACTGCCCCAGGATCTGATGGGTAAGGTGAGGTGTTGACGGTTTCTGGACTGCCCCAG
Source organism: Hypanus sabinus (assembly GCF_030144855.1). Classification (NCBI taxonomy): domain Eukaryota; kingdom Metazoa; phylum Chordata; class Chondrichthyes; order Myliobatiformes; family Dasyatidae; genus Hypanus; species Hypanus sabinus. Next base: position 117,330 of record NW_026779042.1, read on the forward strand.
GATCTGATGAGCCAGGTGAGGTGTTGACGGTTTCTGGACTGCCCCAGGATCTGATGAGCCAGGTGAGGTGTTGACGGTTTCTGGACTGCCCCAGGATCTGATGGGTAAGGTGAGGTGTTGACGGTTTCTGGACTGCCCCAGGATCTGATGAGCCAGGTGAGGTGTTGACGGTTTCTGGACTGCCCCAGGATCTGATGGGTAAGGTGAGGTGTTGACGGTTTCTGGACTGCCCCAGGATCGGATGAGCCAGGTGAGGTGTTGACGGTTTCTGGACTGCCCCAGGATCTGATGGGTAAGGTGAGGTGTTGACGGTTTCTGGACTGCCCTAGGATCTGATGAGCCAGGTGAGGTGTTGACGGTTTCTGGACTGCCCCAGGATCTGATGGGTAAGGTGAGGTGTTGACGGTTTCTGGACTGCCCCAGGATCTGATGGGTAAGGTGAGGTGTTGACGGTTTCTGGACTGCCCCAGGATCTGATGAGCCAGGTGAGGTGTTGACGGTTTCTGGACTGCCCCAGGATCTGATGAGCCAGGTGATGTGTTGACGGTTTCTGGACTGCCCCAGGATCTGATGAGCCAGGTGAGGTGTTAAAGGTTTCTGGACTGCCCCAGGATCTGATGAGCCAGGTGAGGTGTTGACGGTTTCTGGACTGCCCCAGGATCTGATGGGTAAGGTGAGGTGTTGACGGTTTCTGGACTGCCCCAGGATCTGATGAGCCAGGTGAGGTGTTGACGGTTTCTGGACTGCCCCAGGATCTGATGGGTAAGGTGAGGTGTTGACGGTTTCTGGACTGCCCCAGGATCTGATGGGTAAGGTGAGGTGTTGAAGGTTTCTGGACTGCCCCAGGATCGGATGAGCCAGGTGAGGTGTTGACGGTTTCTGGACTGCCCCAGGATCTGATGGGTAAGGTGAGGTGTTGACGGTTTCTGGACTGCCCCAGGATCTGATGAGCCAGGTGAGGTGTTGACGGTTTCTGGACTGCCCCAGGATCTGATGAGCCAGGTGAGGTGTTGACGGTGTCTGGACTGCCCCAGGATCTGATGGGTAAGGTGAGGTGTTGACGGTTTCTGGACTGCCCCAGGATCTGATGGGTAAGGTGAGGTGTTGACGGTTTCTGGACTGCCCCAGGATCGGATGAGCCAGGTGAGGTGTTGACGGTTTCTGGACTGCCCCAGGATCTGATGAGCCAGGTGAGGTGTTGACGGTTTCTGGACTGCCCCAGGATCTGATAAGCCAGGTGAGGTGTTGACGGTTTCTGGACTGCCCCAGGATCTGATGAGCCAGGTGAGGTGTTGACGGTTTCTGGACTGCCCCAGGATCTGATGGGTAAGGTGAGGTGTTGTCGGTTTCTGGACTGCCCCAGGATCAGATGGGTAAGGTGAGGTGTTGACGGTTTCTGGACTGCCCCAGGATCTGATGGGTAAGGTGAGGTGTTGACGGTTTCTGGACTGCCCCAGGATCTGATGAGCCAGGTGAGGTGTTGACGGTTTCTGGACTGCCCCAGGATCTGATGGGTAAGGTGAGGTGTTGACGGTTTCTGGACTGCCCCAGGATCTGATGAGCCAGGTGAGGTGTTGACGGTTTCTGGACTGCCCCAGGATCTGATGGGTAAGGTGAGGTGTTGACGGTTTCTGGACTGCCCCAGGATCTGATGGGTAAGGTGAGGTGTTGACGGTTTCTGGACTGCCCCAGGATCTGATGGGTAAGGTGAGGTGTTGACGGTTTCTGGACTGCCCCAGGATCTGATGGGTAAGGTGAGGTGTTGACGGTTTCTGGACTGCCCCAGGATCTGATGGGTAAGGTGAGGTGTTGACGGTTTCTGGACTGCCCCAGGATCTGATGGGTAAGGTGAGGTGTTGACGGTTTCTGTACTGCCCCAGGATCGGATGAGCCAGGTGATGTGTTGACGGTTTCTGGACTGCCCCAGGATCTGATGGGTAAGGTGAGGTGTTGACGGTTTCTGGACTGCCCCAGGATCTGATGGGTAAGGTGAGGTGTTGACGGTTTCTGGACTGCCCCAGGATCGGATGGGTAAGGTGAGGTGTTGACGGTTTCTGGACTGCCCCAGGATCTGATGGGTAAGGTGAGGTGTTGACGGTTTCTGGACTGCCCCAGGATCTGATGGGTAAGGTGAGGTGTTGACGGTTTCTGGACTGCCCCAGGATCGGATGAGCCAGGTGAGGTGTTGACGGTTTCTGGACTGCCCCAGGATCTGATGGGTAAGGTGAGGTGTTGACGGTTTCTGGACTGCCCCAGGATCTGATGAGCCAGGTGAGGTGTTGACGGTTTCTGGACTGCCCCAGGATCTGATGAGCCAGGTGAGGTGTTGACGGTTTCTGGACTGCCCCAGGATCTGATGGGTAAGGTGAGGTGTTGACGGTTTCTGGACTGCCCCAGGATCTGATGAGCCAGGTGAGGTGTTGACGGTTTCTGGACTGCCCCAGGATCTGATGGGTAAGGTGAGGTGTTGACGGTTTCTGGACTGCCCCAGGATCGGATGAGCCAGGTGAGGTGTTGACGGTTTCTGGACTGCCCCAGGATCTGATGGGTAAGGTGAGGTGTTGACGGTTTCTGGACTGCCCTAGGATCTGATGAGCCAGGTGAGGTGTTGACGGTTTCTGGACTGCCCCAGGATCTGATGGGTAAGGTGAGGTGTTGACGGTTTCTGGACTGCCCCAGGATCTGATGGGTAAGGTGAGGTGTTGAGGGTTTCTGGACTGCCCCAGGATCTGATGAGCCAGGTGAGGTGTTGACGGTTTCTGGACTGCCCCAGGATCTGATGAGCCAGGTGATGTGTTGACGGTTTCTGGACTGCCCCAGGATCTGATGAGCCAGGTGAGGTGTTAAAGGTTTCTGGACTGCCCCAGGATCTGATGAGCCAGGTGAGGTGTTGACGGTTTCTGGACTGCCCCAGGATCTGATGGGTAAGGTGAGGTGTTGACGGTTTCTGGACTGCCCCAGGATCTGATGAGCCAGGTGAGGTGTTGACGGTTTCTGGACTGCCCCAGGATCTGATGGGTAAGGTGAGGTGTTGACGGTTTCTGGACTGCCCCAGGATCTGATGGGTAAGGTGAGGTGTTGAAGGTTTCTGGACTGCCCCAGGATCGGATGAGCCAGGTGAGGTGTTGACGGTTTCTGGACTGCCCCAGGATCTGATGGGTAAGGTGAGGTGTTGACGGTTTCTGGACTGCCCCAGGATCTGATGAGCCAGGTGAGGTGTTGACGGTTTCTGGACTGCCCCAGGATCTGATGAGCCAGGTGAGGTGTTGACGGTGTCTGGACTGCCCCAGGATCTGATGGGTAAGGTGAGGTGTTGACGGTTTCTGGACTGCCCCAGGATCTGATGGGTAAGGTGAGGTGTTGACGGTTTCTGGACTGCCCCAGGATCGGATGAGCCAGGTGAGGTGTTGACGGTTTCTGGACTGCCCCAGGATCTGATGAGCCAGGTGAGGTGTTGACGGTTTCTGGACTGCCCCAGGATCTGATAAGCCAGGTGAGGTGTTGACGGTTTCTGGACTGCCCCAGGATCTGATGAGCCAGGTGAGGTGTTGACGGTTTCTGGACTGCCCCAGGATCTGATGGGTAAGGTGAGGTGTTGACGGTTTCTGGACTGCCCCAGGATCTGATGGGTAAGGTGAGGTGTTGACGGTTTCTGGACTGCCCCAGGATCTGATGGGTAAGGTGAGGTGTTGACGCTTTCTGGACTGCCCCAGGATCTGATGAGCCAGGTGAGGTGTTGACGGTTTCTGGACTGCCCCAGGATCTGATGAGCCAGGTGAGGTGTTGACGGTTTCTGGACTGCCCCAGGATCTGATGAGCCAGGTGAGGTGTTGACGGTTTCTGGACTGCCCCAGGATCTGATGAGCCAGGTGAGGTGTTGACGGTTTCTGGACTGCCCCAGGATCTGATGAGCCAGGTGAGGTGTTGACGATTTCTGGACTGCCCCAGGATCTGATGAGCCAGGTGAGGTGTTGACGGTTTCTGGACTGCCCCAGGATCTGATGGGTAAGGTGAGGTGTTGACGGTTTCTGGACTGCCCCAGGATCTGATGAGCCAGGTGAGGTGTTGACGGTTTCTGGACTGCCCCAGGATCTGATGGGTAAGGTGAGGTGTTGATGGTTTCTGGACTGCCCCAGGATCTGATGGGTAAGGTGAGGTGTTGACGGTTTCTGGACTGCCCCAGGATCTGATGGGTAAGGTGAGGTGTTGACGGTTTCTGGACTGCCCCAGGGTCTGATGGGTAAGGTGAGGTGTTGACGGTTTCTGGACTGCCCCAGGATCTGATGGGTAAGGTGAGGTGTTGACGGTTTCTGGACTGCCCCAGGATCTGATGGGTAAGGTGAGGTGTTGACGGTTTCTGGACTGCCCCAGGATCTGATGAGCCAGGTGAGGTGTTGACGGTTTCTGGACTGCCCCAGGATCTGATGAGCCAGGTGAGGTGTTGACGGTTTCTGGACTGCCCCAGGATCTGATGGGTAAGGTGAGGTGTTGACGGTTTCTGGACTGCCCCAGGATCTGATGAGCCAGGTGAGGTGTTGACGGTTTCTGGACTGCCCCAGGATCTGATGAGCCAGGTGAGGTGTTGACGGTTTCTGGACTGCCCCAGGATCTGATGGGTAAGGTGAGGTGTTGACGGTTTCTGGACTGCCCCAGGATCTGATGGGTAAGGTGAGGTGTTGACGGTTTCTGGACTGCCCCAGGATTGGATGAGCCAGGTGAGGTGTTGACGGTTTCTGGACTGCCCCAGGATCTGATGGGTAAGGTTAGGTGTTGACGGTTTCTGGACTGCCCCAGGATCTGATGGGTAAGGTGAGGTGTTGACGGTTTCTGGACTGCCCCAGGATCTGATGGGTAAGGTGAGGTGTTGACGGTTTCTGGACTGCCCCAGGATCTGATGGGTAAGGTGAGGTGTTGACGGTTTCTGGACTGCCCCAGGATCTGATGGGTAAGGTGAGGTGTTGACGGTTTCTGGACTGCCCCAGGATCTGATGGGTAAGGTGAGGTGTTGACGGTTTCTGGACTGCCCCAGGATCTGATGGGTAAGGTGAGGTGTTGACGGTTTCTGGACTGCCCCAGGATCTGATGGGTAAGGTGAGGTGTTGTCGGTTTCTGGACTGCCCCAGGATCTGATGGGTAAGGTGAGGTGTTGACGGTTTCTGGACTGCCCCAGGATCTGATGGGTAAGGTGAGGTGTTGACGGTTTCTGGACTGCCCCAGGATCTGATGAGCCAGGTGAGGTGTTGACGGTTTCTGGACTGCCCCAGGATCTGATGGGTAAGGTGAGGTGTTGACGGTTTCTGGACTGCCCCAGGATCTGATGAGCCAGGTGAGGTGTTGACGGTTTCTGGACTGCCCCAGGATCTGATGGGTAAGGTGAGGTGTTGACGGTTTCTGGACTGCCCCAGGATCTGATGGGTAAGGTGAGGTGTTGACGGTTTCTGGACTGCCCCAGGATCTGATGGGTAAGGTGAGGTGTTGACGGTTTCTGGACTGCCCCAGGATCTGATGGGTAAGGTGGCGAAGGGGGTCAGAAACAGGCCCCTCGGTCCAATTGCCCACTCTGGTCAGGTTCCCCATCTGAGCCAGTCCCACCTGACCGCGTTTGGCCCTTGTCCCTCGAACCCTTTCCTATCTGCGTACCTGTCGGAATGTTGTTAATGTACCTGTCTCAGCCACTTTCCCCTGGCAGCTCATTCCGCACACAGACCATCCTCTGGGTGAAAACGTTGCCCCTCGAGTTTAAAGAAAAACTCTTCCCTCTAGTTTTTGTTTCCCCAATTTTGGGGAAAAGACTTTGTGCCTTACTTCTGCCCCCCCCCCCCGATTTTATACACCTATAGTGTCTCCCCCCAGTCTCCTGCATTCTGAAAAATTAAGACCCAGCCTGCTCATCCACTCAATAACTTAGTCCCTCGAGAACTGGCAGCATCCTTGTGAATCTATCCTGCACCCTCTCCATCTTAGTGATGGAGCTACACACAGTACTCCCAGTGTGGTCTCACCAACGTCTTGTACAGCTGTGAAGTGACGTTCCAACCCCTGAACCCAGTGTCCTGACTGACGAAGGCCTGTGTGCCAAACACCACCTTCGCCTGTGACCCTTCATCCAGGAAACCGTGTACCGGCATCCCTAGGTCTCTCTGTCCTACCTTGTGCCCCAGGGCCCTGTCGTTTACTGGGAATGTCCTCCCCACCGTTTGTTTTTCCAAGGTGAATCCCCTCGGGCGTATCTGGAGTAAACTGTCCACCCTCCCTCGAACCGCTCTCCTTGGATCGGAATTCCCTGCAAATCCCAGTGACCGTCATCACTGTCTATGATGGCGTTCCATCTTACGGTCACCGGCCTTGTGTGTCATCTCATTCCAAGCGGCTGGTGGAACCTGGGGCCGGGTCATTCATGGATATTGGATGGGAGTGGGGTTAAGGGGTGATTTGTCCTCTTCTCTCCCCTCACCCTCCACCTCTCTTCTCTTTCCTCCAGGCATACATGTTCAAGTACGACTCCACTCACGGCCGTTACCGTGGCGATGTGCAGGTCGAGGACGGCAAGCTGGTGGTGGACGGAAACCCCATCTGCGTCTTCCAGTGGTGCGTACGCGGGTGTGTGGGATGGGGGTTGGGTTCTGGGGGGGGGGGGTGGTCTGTCCTTCCCTCCCTCCTCCCAGCCTCTGGGGGTGGGCAACGCTATCAGGTTCCTTTCTCCTCCCAGCCTCTTGGCTGTAGGGGCACCACTGTGGGGCTCCCTCCCTCTCTTCATTCCTCCATCAGGTCTCTAGTGACTGCTGCTGCTGGATTCCTTCCCCCCAGGGCTTTGGGAGTGGGGGGTGCGCAGGTGACGCTGTAGTCTCCCCCTCTCCTCTAGGTCTCCAGGGGGTGTCTTTGCTGGAGTCCCTCCTCCGGGCCTCTGGGGGCGCTACAGCCAAGAGGCCGGCCCTCAGATGCCTCGTCTCCTTCCTAAACCTCCCACCACTGTCGTTGAGCGTTGCACCTCCTTCCCTCCTTTGAGGGGCCGTGGTGAGGGAGGTGGCCTGGTGAAAGTACCACATTTCCTGGAGGAGGTGTGGCTGGTGGGGAGGGAGGCTATTTGATTGTGTGCACCAGGAACTGCAGCTCCTCCCCCTTGAGTTGAAGTGTGGGGGAGGACGGGGCAGGAGGGGGGTGGGGTTTGGAGCAGGGAAGAGAGTGAGGGAAGTGAAAGGGAAACAGGGGAGGAAGGGGAAAGAGTTGGGGGAGAGGGAGTGGAAGTTTGGACTCCAGCAAAGACACCCCCTAGAGACCTAGAGGAGAGAGGGAGACTACAGCTTCGCCCCCGTACCCCCCACTCCCAAAGCCCTGGGGGGAAGGAATCCAGCAGTGGCAGCCACTAGAGACCTGAAGGAGGAACAAAGAGAGGGAGGGAGCCCCACAGTTGCCCCTACAGCCAAGAGGCTGGGAGGAGGAAGGAGCTTGATAGCATTGCCCACCCCCCAGAGGCTGGGAAGAGGGAGGGGACAGACCTGCCCCAGAACCCTTAACCCCCATCTCACAAGGATGCCCATCAGAGGCAAATTAGGCCATTCAGCTCATCGAATCTGCCGTGATATCCCAATATGGCTGAGTTATTACGCCTCTGAATCCCATTCTCCCTGTAACCTTTGACGCCCTTACTGATCATAAACCTATCAACCTCGACTTTAAAAAGACCTGGTGACACGGTCTCCACAGGCGTCTCTGGCAATGAATTCTACAGATTACCGTCCGGCTAAAGGGACGCCCTTCAGTTGTGAGGCTGTATCCTCTGGTCTTGGACTCCACCTCGATAGGAAACACCCACACGGTTTCCCCCGCGTTCTGGTGGGGGAGAAAGGGAAGGCGTGGGGCAGGGAGAGTGAGGAGGGGGGGAGACGGACGGTGGTGGAGAGAGTAGCCTTGTGCTCAGGCTCCTATTCCCACGACCTCTGTGATCAGCGGTCTGTCCACATGGCTGCGTCTGACCCTCCCCCCGCACTCCCTCCGCTCCACTGCCCCTTGTGAATAGGAACCTGACACCAGTGACCCTACGCTCCCCTCGCACCATTGTCTCTCTGTTTACTCGGAAGAACGAGACGGAATCTCATCAAATCCCTCGGCTCTCCCACCCCCCCCCCCCCCAAGGTTCAGTCACTGGGTTCATTTGGGACTGTGATGGGCAGATTTTTTGTTTAAAATTTAGAGATACGGTGCAGAATAGGACCTTCTAGCCCTTCAGGCTGCCCGCTAGCAGCCCAGCGGCCTAAGCACAGGAGAATTTACAGCGACCAGTTAACCTTTCCGCTGTCGGAGGAAACCCACACATTCCGCTGGGAGGACGTACAGAGGAACAGTGTGGGAGGCGACGGGGAGTGCAGCCGAGCTGGATGTGTGGGAGACCAGGGCTGAAGGAACGAGGAGGCAGAGCCGAGGGAAAGGAGGGAACTGGTTTATTGTTGTCACGTGTACAGTGAGATGCCCGTCTTGCACTCTGTTCATACAGGTCCGATCGTGGAGGTAGAACAAGGTAAAACAGTGATGGACAAGAGATTCTGCAGCTGTGGGGGATCCAGGACAACACAAAGTGCCGGAGGAACTCAGCTGGTCGGGCAGCGTCTAGGGGGATGAATAAACAGTTGATGTTTCGAGCTGAGACACTTCAATGGTACTCAGTGTCAACTGTCTATCCCCTCTTGTAGAGGCTGCCTGAGCTGCTGAGCCCACTCAGCGTTTTCTGGGTACAACAGCAATGCAGAAATGAACGTGAAAGCTACGGGAAAAGTTCAGTGTGGGTAAACGATGGAGTGCAAGTGGGGAAAGGAAGTAGGGAGAATTGGGAGGGAGAAGTTGTGGTGAGGGGGCGACAGAGTGGGGTGTGGAGGGTGACCCACAGAGGGGGAGAGAGACCTGTTTCCATTCCCTCCATCGCCACCTCCCAAATCCCCAGTTACGACGGGTTATTTCCCTCCTCGTCAATCCCGTGCACAGCAGGATCCCAGAGGCTGGCCTCTGACTGTCCTGTCCATACTGGGCTATAAACGTGCAGGAGTGGTGTGAGGCTAAGTGCCTTGCTCAGGACAGGCGCGCTGCCTTGGCCGAGGCTCGAACTAACGACCTTCAGCTTGGCCGCGCGCCAACACTGAGACACTGCGATTGGGTTCGCGGGTTTGCCACGCATAGCTCGTCACTGACCCAGGAACGTGTTGGTAATGCCAGAGGTGCAAAGCTTCATTTAATAACATAAACATCTGAACAGGATTCTCACCGCAGGTAAAGTTCAACAGAAGATAAAACCATCGGCAGGTGGTCACCTGGAAAGAATTGCCGTGTTCATCTCACTCATTCAGCCAGCTCTGCCCTGACCTCTCAGTCCAATATCAGGGAATGTATACAAAATACAGCCTAAAATTCTTTTTCTTCACAGGCAGCCATTAGAACAAAAGCGTGCCCGAAAGAATGAGTGACAGTTAAAAGAATAGAGCCCTAAAGCCCCCCCACTGCCCCCTCCCACACTAAAGCAGAGCAATGACCCTCCCCCCACTTATTCCAGCAAAAAACATCAGCACCACTCACCCAAGCAATAGCAAGACCCCCAAGAGAGGCCATGATCTGCAGTGTGATTAAAAACTAATTGTGCACCCGACAGTTCAACATACCACAGGCCCCCTCCCCGAGGGACAGAGAGGGGGGACAAATGAAACACTCGCTGATCTGTTGTGTTAAAGTCTACCACGTCACTCCCTCCCTCTCCCCCCCCCCCCCCCCCACGAGTACTCCAACTCGAGACTCGGCGAAGAGAGGGTGGTTCACCAAGTACGGATCCCCAACGGCTGATCTGCTGTTCCCGACACTCCGCTTCCCCCCGCCATGCTTCAGTTGGCGGGACTGGCTTGGAATCTACTTGTCCCCTCCCACCCTCAGAACCTCGAAGGCGTTCCCGGGGTATTGGAGGACAGCGGATCGGTGAGTCCCGTCGCTGCAGAGAACCCAAGCCTGAGTGAACCCCGCCCTCCTTGAAGAGTTTTTTTTACAAAGTGTCCTAGTGCCACTGTGGAAGTTGTGGTAAGGTAGGGGTTAATGTAATGTCGAGGGAAGGGCTGCCCAGGTGAGGAAGGTTGCCAGAGACGGGATAAGGGATGCACTGACACCAACTGAGGGCCAATTACTCCACAAAGTATCGTCGTCGTCAGCAGCTTGTAGTTCCATTGACTTTTAATGCCTGCATTGTGAGTGCCGATTGATCTTGCAAGTAAGGGCGTAAACAGTTTACCACAAAGCCAGTATCCGTAACTGCGAGTCAATTCTGTGCAAAATGGTATTTTTTGGTTTGGGCGTTAAAGCGGTGTGGTGACGGGGGTGGGGGGGTCCAGGCTGTTCTCCTGGCGCACGAGTGAAATGGAGTGCGGTTGAGGACCTCTCGAGTCCAGTGGTGATGACACCACACGCTGAGGTTAGCCCGGTGGTGCGTGATCTCCTGGCTTCAGAGATTCCGGGTTGGTCCTGACCTCCGGCACAGTCTGTGTGGAGTTCACACTTTCTTCCTGTGACCTCTATCAAGTCCCCCCCCCCCCCATTCTTCTGCGCTCCAGGGAATAAAGTCCTAACCTATTCTACCTTTCTCTCTAACTCAGTGTCTCAACATCCTTGTAAACCTTCTCTGCACTCTTTCAACCTTGTTAATATCCTTCCTGCAATTCGATGACCAAATCCGGTACCCTTCCAGACAAATTGTGACTTTGAGAGGAAAAATGGTGAGAATTGGGTTAATATGATTTTGTGTACCGGGATACAATGGAAAGCTTTTGTCTGTTACTCTGTACATTGGGATGGTCAAATGGACAAACGGAACGTAGAGGGAAGTGCACAGCGGGCAGACAGCGAGGTAGCTTGGGACATCGAGAGTCCATCTTGATTGTCCAACAACAGGGTAGAAACTGTCCTTCACTCTGGTGGGACGTGCTTTCAGGCTGCTGTCTCTCCTGCCCAATGAGGGGGGGGGGGGTAGGGAGGGAGAATGTCCAGGGTGGGAGGGGTCTCTGCTTTTCTGGGACAACAGGAAGTGTAGACAGAGACCATATTGGCAAAGCCTGTTCACGTGATGTGCGGAGCTGTGCCCACAACTCTCTGCCCCCTCTTAGGGTCACGGGCAGAGCGTTTGCTGTGCCAAGCCGTGATGTATCCAGGTCGGATGCCTTCTATGGTTTAAGACTTTTTGAGGGTCTACAGGGTGATTTTCCTTAACCTCCCGAGGAAACAGAAGTTCTGGTGATCTCTCTGGACCGTGGCGTCTCTAGTTGGATGGGATGAGTGATCCACAAGAAATGAATGGTGGAGGCTGAGCGACAGAGGGACCTTGGTATGCACGATCAGGGGTCCCTAAAGGTCGATAAGACAGGATACTTGTCTTCATTAGATGAGGCGCTGAGAGCAGGAGCAGGGGGACGCGGTTACAACTTTCGTCAACACTGGCTACTGCAAGTGGACCTGATCGCCACAGTGCAGGAAGAGCCTGCCTGTGGAGGGATGGGCAGAGACTGGGTCTGATCTCCCTGCAGTGGAGTGGGCTGAGGGGATCATTCCACAGGTAGAGTGAGGCAAAACAATAACGATGCAGAATAAAGTGTGAAAGCTATCTGAAGAGCGCAGGGCAGATAACAATCGTAGTGAGGCCAGTTGTGAGGTCAAGGCTCCAATCTTATTGAACAAAAGGTTTATTCAAGATAACAGAAGCTGTCCTTGAGCCTGGTGGGACGTGCTTCGGGCTTTCGAATCTCCTGCCAGATGGGAGAGGGGAGAAGAGGGAATGTCCAGGGTGGGTTGGATCTTCGGTTGTGCTGGCTGCTTTACAGAAGCAGCAGGAAGCGTAGACAGAGTCTGTGGAGGGGAGGCCGGTTTCCATGATGTGCCGAGCTGTGCCCACAACTCTCTGCGGTTTCTTGCGGTCACGGGCAGAGCGGTTGCCGTGCCAAGGCGTAGATGCATCCAGACAGGATGCTTCCTGGGGTGCGTTGATGATAACTGGTGAGGGTCAGGAGGAAAATGCCACATTTCATTAGCCCTCTGAGGTTAGTGAACTTTCGAGGCACTTCCTTGCACACGAGGTGAACTCTTCAGCCTCTGTCACCAAACTGTTCAGAAACTTCAGCTCAGAAGTTAAACTCCTGCACAGATATTGATCCAACTGAATGGTTATACACTCCTGAATCCCATTATTTTCAAATATAGGCAAAATCATAATAGGCATCAATAATCAGTACAAGCTAGGAGTTAAAAGTTAATAAAGCCATAGAATTAGTAAAATAATTATCCAATTGCAAATGAGTGTTCTGTAGTTCAGAAGAATGAAGAGGGAATCTTATGGAAATAATCATGACAGGCGTAGACAGAGAGATGGAGGAATGTGGTGCTACTGGAACAAGATTTAGGATGGAGATGAGGAGAAACTGTTTACGGCAGAGAGCAGTGAATCTGTGTATTTCTTTGCCCAGGGAAGCAATAGAGGTGACCTCATTAAATATATTTACAGTGAGATGGGCTTTTGCAGATCAGGGGAGTTGAGGGTTCTGGGGAAAAGGGCAGGTGGGCGGAGTTGAGTTAATGCTGGATCAGCCACGATCTCGTGGAAGGGCGGAGCAGGCTCGACGGGCCCCGATGGCCGACTCCTGCTCCCGTTTCTTCTGGTCTTTGTCAGTATCCTTACCTTGTCTGCCTGGCGACCTTGGCTCCCAGGCTGTGTGAAAGCAAGCTGGGCTTGTGAGAGCAGTATTCAGCATGCATTTACTGTATCTTCTCAATCCTTGCCTTGCTGTAATCTCCTCAAATGGTCCTCTTCCCTCCCCAACCCCATCCACCACCTCAGTTCTATCAGTGAGAACTCTTCCTTGCCAGAACCATAATTAAGAAGAGAAAGGCTGTTTATGTGTGATGATACGGGTTTTGCCGACTGTGAATGTGCAAGGCCAGACAAATACCTTAAGCCCTATTGAACACAGATAGATAGCCACTAAAGGGAAGTTTTACTGGAGCAACCCACTCTTCCAAAGTTCACCCTGTCCTTCCTGCACAGTGAGTTTAGCTGCCAATACCCACCATTTCAACGCTGGGTACCCTCTTCCTACCCAAGACAACACAGATACATGTTGAAATCCAGACAAAACTCTTAAAGCACATCTAAAACTCAGGCCATTCCTATCTTTAAAAAAAATTCCAAATTACAAAGGATTTCCAAAATGAAAGGTACAATTGCTGTCAGGTAAATTGGTGCAGGAGTAGGCCATTCGGCCCTTCTAGTCAGCACTGCCATTCACTGTGATCATGGCTGATCATACACAATCAGTACCCCATTCCTGCCCTCTCCCCATATCCCTTGACCCCGCTATCAATAAGAGCTCTATCTAACTCTCCCTTGGATACATCCAGAGACTTGGCCTCCACTGCCTTCTGGGGCAGAGCATTCCACATATCCACCACTCTCTGGGTGAAAAAGTTTTTCTTCAACTCTGTTCTAAGTGGCCTACCCCTTATTCTTAAACTGTGGCCTCTAGTTCTGGACTCACCCATCAGTGGGAACATGCTTCCTGCCTCCAGTGCGTCCAATGCCTTAATAATCTTATATGTTTCAATCAGATCCCCTCTCATCCTTCTAAATTCCAGTGTATACAAGCCCAGTTGCTCCAATCTCTCAACATATGACATTCCCACCATTCTGGGAATTAACCTTATGAACCTACGCTACACTCCCTCAATAGCAAGAATGTCCTTCCTCAAATTTGGAGACCAAAACTGCACCCAATACCAGGTGGGGTCTCACCAGGGTCCTGTACAGCTGCAGAAGGACCTCTTTACTCGCATTGCAGATGAATGAATCGTAGAAAGTGAAGACAGAGGAATGGATTCTAGTTCAGAATCAGGTCTGTTGCCACTGGCATGTATTGTGAAATTTGTTAACTTAGCAGCAGCAACTCAATGTAGAAGAGAAGAAAAATATATAAATCAATCAATTACAGTATACATATATTGAATAGATTAAAATTGTGCAAAAAAACAAATACCATATATTCAAAAAGTGAGGTCGTGTTCAAAGGTTTAATGTCCATTTAGGAATCTGATGGCAGAGGGCAAGAAGCTGTTCCTGAATCACTGAGTGTGTGCCTTCAGGCTTCTGTACCTCCTACCTGATGGAAACAATGAGAAAAGGGCATGCCCTGGGTGCTGGAGGTCCTTAATAATGGACGCTGCCTTTCTGAGAAACCACTCCCTAAAGATGTCCTGGGTAATTTGTAGGTTAGTACCCAAGATGGAGCAGACTAAATTTACAACCCTCTGCAGCTTCTTTCAGTCCTGTGCGGTAGCGCCCCCCCCCCCCCTCCATACCAGACAGTGATGCAGCCTGTCAGAATGCTCTGCATGATACATTTATTGAAGTTTTTGAATATATTTGTTGACAAATATAACTTTATAACTGCATCAATATGTTGGGACCAGATTAGATCCTCAGAGATCTTGACACCCAGGAATTTGAAGCTGCTCACTCTCTCCACTTCTGATCCCTCTATGAGGAATGGTTTGGTTCGCCCCTCATTCCTATAATTTTTTAACGTTCTCTAACCAATCCCTGTCTATATTATTTTTCTGCCTTCACACATACATGATATTTCTTCAGATATCCTTTTTACACAAATGGTCTAGAAGCTCCTTGGAGACGCAGTGCCCCGATCCAGGAGTAATGTTCTGAAGCTGACACTGAGTACACAAGCTTCCCGACGATTAACAGATCAGCCATTTGATGCGCTACATAGTATTATCCACCTGATCTGCAAGCTTCCTTGAACTGAATAACCTAGCCAGCTTGTCTGGTCTGAAACAAGCCCAATGTCTTGCACGCCAACTCTCGAGCGGTCAGTCCGGGTGCTGTGAGCTAACCTCCTGGACGGTGCCTTTGTTTACAAAGTTGGTCTTTCAACTTCAGACTGATTACTAATTGCCATTTACATTAAGAACTGAAGACTGGCTCCTGTTTAGGACATGAAGCTAAACAAGGAAGTTCAACTGATTCTGAAACAACAGTTTGACCTTTCCCAGTCACATTGCCCTGGGAGTCAAACTTGGCAAAACAAAAAGACGAGGCCCCTGGCCCAGGAAGTGAATATTTCTCACACGTGGTTTCCCTGGGCGGACTCTGGTATGTTGCAGGCTGGCCAGTCCCGGGGTGGGGGAGGGTCAGCCCTCTCTGTCTCAACGTCCTGCCTTCCTCTTGCAGCATGAAGCCGGCAGAGATCCCGTGGTCCGAATCCGGGGCGTTGTACATCGTTGAGTCCACTGGCGTCTTCCTCAGCGTGGAGAAGGCCTCGGTGAGTAGGCGGAAGCCCCCGTTGGGGAGGGGGTTGTGTTGGCGTGGAACAATGGGTGTGTTGAGTTACCCTTCTGTGTCATGGCTTTCCCACTTGTGCTTCTAGATCGCCTTTCCTACGCGTGGGGAAAGACTTGTTCATTGTCCACATCACGGGAACGGGCACGTTGGCCCATCTGCTCCAAGGTTCCCACCCAAGCTAGACCTATTTGCTCATGTTTGGCCCATATCGCTCTGAACTGTCGGTGACCAGTGGAGTGCCTCAGGGATCTGTTCCGTGACCCCTTCTCTTCGGGATTTTTATAAATAACCTGGATGAGGAAGTGGAGGGATGGGTTAGTAAACTTGCTGATGACACAAAGGTTGGGGATGTCGTCGATAGTGTGGAGGGCTGTCAGAGGTTACAGCAGGACATTGATAGGATGCAAAACTGGGCTGAGAAGTGGCAGATGGAGTTCAACCCAGATAAGTGTGAGGTGGTTCATTTTGGTAGGTCAAATATGATGGCAGAATATAATATTAATAGTAAGACTCTTGGCAGTGTGGAGGATCAGAGAGATCTTGGGGTCCGAGTATATAGGACACTCAAAGCGGCTGTACAGATGACTCTGTGGTTAAGAAGGCATACGGTGCATTGGCCTTCATCACTCATGGGATTGAGTTCAGGAGCCGAGAAGTAACGTTGCAGCTATATAGGACCCTGGTCAGACCCCACTGTGCTCAGTTCTGGTCACCTCACTACAGGAAGGATGTGGAAACCATAGAAAGGGTGCAGAGGAGATTTACAAGGATGTTGCCTGGATTGGGGAGCATGCCTTATGAAAACAGGTTGAGTGAACTCAGCCTTTTCTCCTTGGAGCGACAGAGTATGGGATATATACAATGATGATAGGGGTGTATAAGAGGCATTGATTATGTGGATAGTCGGAGACTTTTCCCCAGGGCTGAAACGGCTGTCACGAGAGGGTTGGAGTGCTGGAGATGACAGGGTTAAGTTTTTTATGCAGAGAGTGGTGAGTGCATGGAATGGGCTGACGGCAATGATAGTGAAGTTAGATACGATAGGGTCTTTTAAGAGACTCCGGGATAGGTACATGGAGCTCAGAGAAATAGAGGCTATGAGTAACGAGGTCATTTCAGAATTAAGTACACGCTCGGCACAGCATTGTGGGCCGGAGAGCCTGTATCACGCTGTAGGTTTCCTGTGTTTCTAAGTCAAAACATCTTCTCCAGGGCCTTGTTCAACTGGTTCGCATGATGAGAAATGTCAGCTCAGTAGGCTGGTTTCTGCAGCCATTCTTCATCTCCAAGCACTTAGCAAAATCTGGCCTACTTTTTTCTTGAAATTACTCCTGCAATTCAGCTTTCAGCTCAGACACCCCATTGAGAACTTTTCCGCTGCTAAGCCACCAGATTTCTGTGTGTAGCAGGAGATTGGTGTGCTGTTTGTCTGGGTTTTCAGTTTTTTGAACATGATTGAGTGAACTGTTTAATAAAGTTAATCATTCAAGGATTCTACAACCCAACAGCACCTGTGGCGGGGAATAAACAGTCCACAATTTGCCGAGACTCTTCGTGAGGACTGGGAAAGAAGAAACCATTAATCTAGAGGGCACAGATTTAAATGTGGGGGTGGCGATATAAAGGGGTCCAGCCCTTTTCACACAGAGAGTGGTCTGTATAATGATTGAACTGCTGGATCAAATTGAACCAACTTTATTTCTTACATCCTTCACATACGTGAGGAGTGAAAATCTTTACGTTGTGTCTCTGTCTGAATGTGCAAATTATAGTAACTTGAAATAAATAGTACAGTAAGATATACAACAGGAGAGTCATATAGCCCGGAAATACAACTGTCAACGTAAGTTAATCATTCTGATGGCCTGGTGGTCCCGGAGCCCGTTGGTCCTGGCTTTTATACTGTGGTACAGTTCCCCGGATGGTAGCAACTGGAACAGTTTGTGGTTGGGGTGACTTGGGTCTCCAATGACCCTTCGGGCCCTTTTTACGCATGTCCTGAATAGTGGGAAGTTCACAACTACAGATGCGCTGGGCTGTCCGCATCACTCT
This sequence comes from Hypanus sabinus, assembly GCF_030144855.1. Classification (NCBI taxonomy): domain Eukaryota; kingdom Metazoa; phylum Chordata; class Chondrichthyes; order Myliobatiformes; family Dasyatidae; genus Hypanus; species Hypanus sabinus. The sequence continues at coordinate 134,740 of NW_026779042.1, forward strand.
CTGCAGAGTCCTGCGATTGAGGGAGGTACAGTTCCCATACCAGGCAGTGATGCAGCCAGTCAGGATGCTCTCAATTGTGCCCCTGCAGAAAGTCCTTGGGATTTGGTAAAGTGGGTGAGGTGTGTACATTAACATTGTTTCGAAGATAGTTGATAGGAAAGTTTTAGAGGAATAGTGAGCAAATGGTGTAAAATTGGACGTGCATTGTGGCTGGCATGGACCAGTTAGGCCCAAGGCTCTGTTTCTGTGCTGTGCGATAGGAGATTTCCGGAATATTCTCCCCCAGGAAGCTCAGTGTATTTGAGAAGGAGCTGGATTGAAGGTTGGGTCACAGAAAGGCTCGAGACCGAGGAGAGGCTGTCGTGAAGGTCCCTCTTAACCACATCTGTCTTGCGTTTCAGCTGCATCTGCAGGGCGGAGGGAAGCGTGTGGTCGTGACGGCTCCTTCCCCAGACGCCCCCATGTTCGTCATGGGGGTCAACGAGGAGAAATATGACCCGAGCACCATGAGCGTGGTCAGGTAAGGCTGAGTGGGGGGCGGGTGCAGTTACAACCGGTGAGGTTACAGAGAAAAACTCTGGTCTTCAGACAGACATCAGCACACCGGGGGGGACGTTCACACTCTCTCTCTCTCTCTCTCTCTATCTGCAGCAATGCCTCCTGTACCACCAACTGCCTGGCTCCCCTGGCAAAGGTGATCGAGGATAACTTCGGAATCGTGGAGGGTCTGATGGTGAGTTTGTCAACACCTCTGGTTCTCCCTCCCCCCTCCAGGGGGGACAGTCCCCACCCTCCGGTCCCAGTAACACCCTGGTGAGCCTTTCCTGCACCCTCTCCAGCTCAATGACACCCTCCCTATCGCTGGGTGACCAGAACCGCACACAATACTCCAGGTGTGATCTCACTGACGTCTTGTACAGCTGTAACGTGACATCTCGGTGCCAGCGTGCCAGACGCCTTCTGCACCTCGTGTACAACACTCTCCTGGACCGTGTGCAGGTCCTGCCCTGGTTTAACTTGCCAAAATGCAACAACTCCCTGTCATTGCTTGGCCCGCTCCCCCGGTTGTAATCGTGACCCTCGGGTTTTGTTGGCCGTGTGAGTCTGGGGAAGACGATCTCCGTGTGAGATTGAGGTGCAAAGCCTCCTGTTTGTGTGGATGCTGTGTGGTGTTGCCCTGTTACAAGTCAGTACCACCAAATAAGACAGTACACCATAAGCAATTAAACAATTTAGCTCCTTAATTCCTGATTTAACTAAACAGTTAATAAAGAAAAACAAGAAAAGGGCCATTTCATTGACACAGTTTAATGTGCACCTTGTTTTAGCTCACATTTTCCCTTCCACTGGTCCTCCGTCGATTTCCCCGGGCTTCATCGTCTCCCGGCCCCTCTCCAAGTCCACTCCCTCTCCCAAACAAAAGACCCAGATCACCTCGCTCTCAGGCACACAACACTCCCTCCATTGGACGGCGCACGTTCCAAAGCCCCCGTTATCTGCAGTCATAACCCAAGAGAGAAACCATTACACTCGCAGTGAAAGCTTCCCCAGGGCGTTACGCAGCCTTAGACAACTTCCTTTGCTGTCCGCCATGCCATCAATTTTGGTGTCATCAGCAAACTTAGCAACCACACCAATGTCTTGTAACATGACATCCCTACCCCCGTACTCAGTGCCCTGACTGATGAAGGCCAGCCTGCCAAATGCCCCCTTCACCCTATGTTGTGTCACCACTTCTGGAGAACTCAGTACGTCCACCACTAGGCGTCGCAGTTCTACAAGTTCGCCCTAGGCCTTGCCCTGGTTTAAATTTCCAAAGCATAACAACCTCACACTGTCTGCGTTAAATTCCCTCACCCTCTTTTCCCAGCAGATCTCGATCCATAAATTTCCTTTCCGTGGCCCATTTCCCCAGCTGACCTCGATCCCATTATAATCTCAGACAAGCCCTCTTCGCTGTGCACCGCACCACCAATTCTGGTGTCAGTGTTAAACTCTCTCTTTGTGATCATGCTTGGGGGAAGTACTGTCACAGAGGTGTACAAGATAATAATGAAAGGCATTGATCGTGTGGATAGTCAGAGGCTTTTTCCCAGGGCTGAAATGGCTGGCACGAGAGGGCACAGTTTTAAGGTGCTTGGAAGTAGGTTCAGAGGAGATGTCAGGGGTAAGTTTTTTTTTACGCAGAGTGGTGGGTGAGTGGAATGGGCTGCCGGCGTCAACGGAGGTGGAGGCGGATACGATAGGGTCTTTTAAGAGACTCTTGGTTGGCTACATGGAGCTTAGAAGAATAGAGGGCTATGGGTAAGCCTAGTAGTTGTGGGCCGAAGGGCCTGCATTGTGCTGTGGGTTTTCTACGTGAACAGTAGCTCCTGGTGGACTGTTATAGAACAGAGGGACTTGGAAGAACAGCACGCTTCCTTCAAAATGTAGACACAGGCCAACGGATTTCAGCGCGGATAAATACAAGGTGTTGCATTTTGGGGAGGCGTCAGACTTTCGCATTGAGCGGCGGGGATCAAGGCTACAGGGAGAGCGCACATGCTGCCCGGGGTGGGGGGGCAGGAGAGACAGTGCTACAGGCCAGTGTGACCGAGGAGCACGTGACTCCTTGTGAGTGGCGTCGCAGGTAGACGAGGACAGTGAAGGACGCTGGCCCTCATCACTCAGGTCAATGACTGCCATGGTGTTGCTGACGCTGGTGGGGGCTGTATTTCGAGTTCAGTTTTGGTTCCCCCCACCCCCCCCTGCTGAAAGATACCAGGGTTAAGGCATCAAGAACTGGAGGACACTGGTTTAAGGTGAGGTAATAGAAACTGCACTGCACTTGAGGGTCACCGAGGATGTGTCTTGTTTCTCCTGAGGAAGTAGTGCTGTTGCTGAGGTTCCTTGGCTATGGTGTCCATGTGGTTGGGACCAGGACAGGCTGTTGGTGATGTTCACTCCTAGGAACTTGAAATGTTGAACTCGTTGATGTACACTCATCTCCCCCACCCCACCCTTCCCTAACGCCAATAACTAGCCCTTTTGATTTGGACAATGTGGGGGAGGTTGCTGTGGTGACGCCGTATCACTCAGCTCTCTGGTTGGACCAAGGAACTCGAAGCTCTCGGCCTCTGTGACCCCGGTGACTTGTGGTCTCTCCTTCCTCAAACAGACCACCGTGCACGCCTACACCGCCACGCAGAAGACGGTGGACGGACCCTCCGCCAAGGCCTGGCGTGACGGCCGAGGTGCCCACCAGAACATCATCCCGGCCTCGACAGGTGCTGCCAAGGCGGTGGGCAAGGTCATCCCCCAGCTCAATGGGTAGGCTGTTGAACTATCAAATCAAGTGTAACAGATAATGGAACAAATGTCCAATGCAGCACCACATAAACAAAACCAGAGAACGAACACAATAAAGATTTAAAAACAAACTGAGGGTGCGAGAGGGAGGGTAGACAGGTGATCGAGAAGGGATGCACTCAGACTGATGGTTTCAGAAGTGTTGATTTTAATACAAGGAGTGTTGTGAACAAAGCGGATGTGTTTAGAGCGTGGATCAGTACTTGGAGCTGTGATGTTGTGGCCATTACAGAGACTTGGATGGCTCGGGGGCAGGAATGGTTACTTAGAGTGGCAGACTTTAGATTTTTCAGAAAGGACAGGGAGGGAGGCAAAAAAGGTGGGGGTGTGGCACTGTTAATCAGAGATAGTGTCACGGCCATTGAAAAGGAGGAAGACGTGGAGGAATTGTGTGTGTTGCTTGAATTTCCAGCATCTGCAGATTTCCTCGTGTTTGTGACAGTGTGAATGTGTGTATGGAACTGGAGGAGATAGCAGAGGTACGTAATGAATACTTTGCTTCAGTATTCACTACAGAAAAGGATCTTGGTGATTGTAGGGATGACTTACAGTGGACTGAAAAGCTTGAGCATGTAGATATAAAGAAAGAGGATGTGCTGGAGCTTTTGGAAAGCATCAAGTTGGATAAGTCACCAGGACCGGATGGGATGTAGCCCAGGCTACTGTGGGAGGTGAGGGAGGAGATTGCTGAGCCTCTGGTGCTGATTTTTACATCATCAATGAGGACGGGAGAGGTTCTGGAGGATTGGAGGGTTGCGGATGGTGTTCCCTTATTCAAGGAAGGGAGTAGGGATAGTGCAGGAAATTGTAGACCAGTGAGTCTTACTTCAGTGGTTGGTAAATTGATGGAGAAGATCCTGAGAGGCAGGATTTATGAACATTTGGAGAGGCATAATGTGATTAGAAATAGTCAGCATGGCTTTGTCAAAGGCAGGTCATGCTTACGAGCCTGATTGAATTTTTTGCAGATGTGACATTGATGAAGGTAGAGCTGTAGATGTAGTGTATATGGTTTTTAGCAAGGCATTTGATAAGGTAGCCCATGCAAGGCTTATTGAGAAGTTAAGGAGGCATGGGATCCAAGTGGACATTGCTTTGTGGATCCAGAACTGGCTTGCCTACAGAAGGCAAAGAGTGGTTGTAGACGGGTCACATTCTGCATGGAGGTTGGTGACCAGTGGAGTGCCTCAGGGATCTGTTCTGGGACCCCTTCTCTTTGTGATTTTTATAAATGACCTGGATGAGGAAGTGGAGGGGTGGGTTAGTAAGTTTGCTGATGACACAAAGGTTGGGGGTGTTGTGGATAGTGTAGAGGGCTGTCAGAGGTTACAGCGGGACATTGATAGGATACAAAACTGGGCTGAGAAGTGGCAGATGGAGTTCAACCCAGATAAGTGTGAAGTGGTTCATTTTGGTAGGTCAAATACGATGACAGAATATAGTATTAATGGAAAGACACTTGACAGTGTGGAGGATCAGAGGGATCTTGGGGTCCGAGTCCATAGAACAATCAAAGCTGTGGCGCATGTTGACTGTGTGGTTAAGAAGGCATACGTTCTATTGGCCTTCAACAACCGTGGGATTGAGTTCAAGTGCTGAGAGGTAATGTTACAGCTCTACAGGACTCTGGTGAGAACCCATTTGGAGTACTGTGCTCAGTTCTGGTCGCCTCACTACAGGAAGGATGTGGAAACCATAGAAAGGGTGCAGAGGAGATTTACAAGGATGTTGCCTGGATTGGGGAGCATGCCTCATGAGAATAGGTTGAGTGAACTTGGCCTTTTCCCCTTGGAGCGATGGAGGATGAGAGATGACCTGATAGAGGTGTACAAAATGATGAGGGGCATTGATTGTGTGGATAGTCAGATGCTTTTCCCCAGGGCAGAAGTGGCTAGCATGAGGGGGCACAGTTTTAAGGTGCTGGGGAGTAGGTAGAGGAGATGTCAGGGGTAAGTTTTTTTTGCAGGGAGTGGTGAGTGCGTGGAATGGGCTGCCAGCGAAAGTGGTGGAGCTGGATACGATACGATAGGGTCTTTTAAGAGATTCCTGGATCAGTTCATGGAGCTTAGAAAAATAGAGGGCTATGGGTAACCCTAGTTAATTTCTAAAGTAAGTACATGTTAGGCATTGTAGTGTGGGCTGAAGGGCCTGTATTGTGCTGTAGATTTCCTGTGTTTCTGTGAATCTGATAGGAGGGGAGAGAGGAACATCAGAGAGAGAGCTGGAGAAGGAGACCCGGAGGGAGGCGATAGGCAGCTGAGAAGAGGTAAGAGGCTGGAGTGGGGAATAGACAAAGAGGGAATAGGAGGGATTTTTTTTATATTGGAAGGAGAAATAAGTGTTCGTGCCATCAGGTTGGAGGCTGCCAGATTGAACATAAAGCTGGCCTCATCGTGGCACAGGAGGAGGCCGAGGATGGATGTCAAAATGGTCATGTGAGTGGGAATTAAAACGCTTGGCCACCAGGGTGTTCCGCTTTTGGCAGATTGAGCGGAGGTGCTCGACAAAGCGGTCCCCCAACTTACAACGATGGGTCTCACCGTAGTGGAGGGGGGTGTCACACCAGGAGCAGCGGGCACAGTGGACGGTATATTCGAGAGTGAAGTGTCGCCTCGCCTGGAAGGACTGCTTGGGGCCCCGAGTGGAGGTGAGGGAGGAGGTGTCGTACTTGGGCTGCTTGCAGAGAGAAGAGCCCAGAGGAGCAAATGGACAAGGGAATCACAGGGAGCGATCGCCGTAGAAAGCCAGGGGTGGTGGGGGGAAGAGAGATAAAGATGCTGTGGTAGAAACCCTTTGGTGATGGTGGAGATGACAAACTGAGCCACACTGTAACTGGGAAATATAAATCTTTATTCACACAGTTAACCTCCAGGAGAATCTCACTCTCCTGACACGATGCTTTCTACTTGTTCAACAGAAAGATAACAGTGAACAATGAACTTTCGGTTCAATTGCTATCATCACCTCCTTATTTGTAATGTAGTCACGTCCGTGTACAGAATTGTTCACGTACAATGGTAGCACATCCCTGCTGGCAGAACCCCCTCGGATATCCAACACTGGTTCTGTTCCGAAAGTCACGAGACCCAGAGGACTCCCCTGTTGTTACAGAGTTGGGGGGTGGTTCCTTGAGTGAACCACTGACCAGGAGGCTAATTGGCCACACGGATCTGCCCTGCACTTCACACACAAAATGCTGGAGGAGCTCAGCGGGTCAGGCAGCATCTATTGGATCAACGTTTCGGGCTGAGACCCTTCGTCAGGACTGAAAAGGAGGGATGGGGGGGAGAAGGTGGGCAGGGTGTGCAGGGAAGGTGCAGTAGCACGTTGTCCCATTGAACCTGCATAAGGAAAGGCAGAGGCAGAATAATCGGTTTTGCTAACCACTGAGTATCAGTTGGAAGTTGAATTTGAGTGCAGGTTTTAATTCCTCAATCGAGACTGGCTCACATTTAGTTAACCCATAAATACACCATCCACAGCTCCCCCCCCCCCCCCCGCTTCCCATCTCGACCCACTTCCCTCTTCCTCCTCCCCCTGTCCCCACATTCCCTTCGCTGTAGAGGCATGCCACACAGGACACCCCAATACATTTTCCCTCTTCATTCGGTGTCCCCCAGCCTGCACCACACCTCCCCTCTCCCATCCCTTTGCCACCTCCTGCTCGCCTCTCCTGTGGGGCAGGGTCCACCCCACCGACCCCTTGTGCATAATAAAGACACAAGACGTAGGAGCAGAATTAGACCATTCGGCCCATCCAGTCTGGCTGATTTATTATCCCTCTCGACCCCATTCGCCCCGTGACCTTTGCCACCCTGACTAGTCAGGAGTGTATCAACCTTCACTTTAAATATACTTAAACTCGGCTTTCACAGCTGTCTGAGGCAGTCAATACGACGGATTCCACCCCCCCCCCCCCCCCCCACGTCCACACAAAAGATTGCTGGACAGGTTAGAGTCAGCCAGAGGAAGGCTGAGACCTTGTCCCTCAGTGTGGAGTCTCCTTCTCCTGTCAAGGCTGGGTCCACTCACCCAGCACCAACAGATTCGCCTCCCTGGGCAGCATCTTTCAGCAGCACGGTTGGTCCAAGGACAACATCCAGTGCGCACTCAGCAAAGCTAGAAACATTTCTGGTCAGTGAGGGGGACCAACCGGGCACAGCTTCCGCACCAAGGCAGAGCTGAGTTCTGTCCACGCTCCTGCACGGGTCAGAGTGCTGGCCCAAGACAGACCGTGACCTTGCATCCCACACCACGAGCCCCCGTAGTTTCCGGCCAAGGAGGATCTGCAACCACGCCGTGCTCCTTCACGAAGAGGACATGGCCACAATCATCATGAGGAAAGGTTGGAGATGGATTGAGAACGTGATGAGAGGGGAGGCCAGCCTCCTTCATCGAGACAGAACCTCGCTGGACCCCTGAAGGGGGGAGGAAGTACAGGAGACCAAAGACAATGTAACACTGTACCAGAGAGGCAGAAATGAACCACAGCTGGGGCACAGTGGAGAAGATGGCCAAGGACAGACAACGAGGGCTTCGTTGTTGACCAAAACAGGCAGTGACTAGCCATCCTCTGGCTAATCTCTGTTCCAAAGGGACATATCTCTGTTGTGAGGAGGCTGTGCCCTCTGGTCCCAGACTCCCCCTCTATAGGAACCGTCCTCTCCATGTCCAGTCCATATCTAGACCTTTCAATATTCGGTAGGATTCGGAAGGGGATGCTGGCGTCGTGCAGTGAGTAACCGCGGACTGTTCTGTAGGTGGTGCTCACTGCAGCCACCGTGAGCCGCTGGCGGAGGGAGGGAGCGCTCGGGGGGGGGGGGGGGGGTTGCCGATAGAGCAGGTTTCTCTGTCATCAAGAGATGTTGGAACCGTGAGAAATGGGGAGGGTCCATCGCACTCCCTACCTGTAGATGGGGGACAGGTGATGTGGTGGATGTGGGGTGCATGGACTAACCCCACCCAGACAAGTGAGGGGGGGGTCCATCGCACTCCCTACCTGTAGATGGGGGACAGGTGATGTGGTGGATGTGGGGTGCATGGACTAACCCCACCCAGACAAGTGGGGGGGGGGTCCATTGCACTCCCTACCTGTAGATGGGGGCGGGGGGTGGGGAGTGAGAGGTAATAGGCTAATAGTAATGCACTCTCTCTCTTTATTTTTCCTTCTCTCTTTGCTTCCCCGCCCTCCCACCACCAGGAAGCTGACCGGAATGGCGTTCCGTGTTCCCGTGGCGGATGTCTCTGTCGTGGATCTCACCTGCCGCCTGGCCAAGCCCGCCTCCTACGCAGAGATCAAGGAGGCGGTGAAAACTGCGTCGGAGGGCCCGCTGAAGGGCATCCTGGGGTACACAGACCACCAGGTGTGTGTGTGTGTGTGTGCGGGGGGAGGCAGGGAGGGTTGGGAATGTCCCACCCTTCGGGGGGAGAGGGAAGTCCGGAATCGAGGGGGAGGGGTGGGAGGTCTCTTGCCGGTCCCATCAGCATCTGAATTGATCCGTGTCAGCCTGCAGCCCGGACGAGACGGCTGGGGCGCAGGTTCATGCTCCAGTGTGGAACTGGTGGGGGGAGGGTGTTGGCAGTCCCTCCCCCTCCCTCCACCCCCTCTTGCTAGAGACGTTGGCCTTGTCATCTTACCTACACTCCCGCACAGCCGTGTCTCTGCTGACCCAGTTTATCAGCCTCCTGGTCTGAAATCCTCTGCCTTGATGGAACTCTGAAACTCCGGCCCTTCGGCCCATCGTGTCTGTGCTAAACACGCTGTGAATTAAACTCAATCCCCTCCTACCTGCACGTGGTCCATATCTTTCCATTTCCTGCTGGGGCTGTTTGTCATCGATGTCAGCGATCTGGATGACGAGATTGGCAAATCTGTAGATGACATCAGGGTGTAGTGGACAGCAAGGAAGGACAAGCATGGATCGGGATCAGCTGGAGAAGTGGGCTGAAACATGGCTGATGGAATTTGATGCAGACAAGTGTGAGGTATGCACTTCAGGGGGACCAACCAGGGTAGGTCTTACACAGTGAGGGGTAGGGCACTGAGGAGTGTGGTAGAACAGAGGGATCTGGGAATACAGGTCCACAATTCATTGAAAGTGGCAGCACAGGTCGGGCTTTTGGCACATGGGCCACCTTAAATCAAAATGTTGAGTGCAGGAGATGGGATGCTTTGTTTAAGTTGTAAAAGGCCTAATTTGGATTGTTGTGTGGAGTTTTGATCACCTACCCACAGGAAAGATGTAAATAAGGTTAAAAGAAGTCAGAGAAAATTTACGAGGATGTTGCTGGGTCTGGAGGACCCGAGTTATAAGGAAAGATTGAATAGGTTAGGACTTCAGTCCTTGGAACGTAGAAGATTGGGAGGAGATTTGATAGAGGTATAGAAAATAGTAGGCCTCCGTTAGTCTCGATAGACCATGGATTTGCACCTTGGAAAGTTTCCAGGACGCAGGCCTGGGCACGGTTTTCTTTAATGGAAGACCAGCAGTTGCCCAAGCTGCAAGTCATACAAAATTATCAGGGGTATAGAGAGGATAACTTGAGGTAGGCTTTTTCCACTGAGGTTGTATGGGACTACATCTAGAGGGCATGGGTTAAGGGTGAGAGGGAAGATGTTTAAGGGTAACACGAGGGGGTATTACTTCACTCAGTGGGCTGCCTGGTGCATGTGAGCTCGGTTTCAACGCTGAAGTTTGGACAGGTACGTGGATGGGAGGGTTGCAAAGGTGCAGGTCAATGGGAGTAGGCAGTGTAAATGGGTCGACAGGAACTAGATGGGCCAAGGGGCCTTTTTCTGTGCTGTACCTCTCTGTGATTTGTTCATGTGCCCATTTAAGAACCTTTTAAAAGCCTGTTCCAGCACCACCCCTGAGAGCATGTTCCAGCCACCTATTACTATTTGTAAAAAAAACTTGTTCTCGCACTTCCTTTGAACTTCCCCCGACCTTAAATGTGACCAACCTCCTGTATTGGAAATTTGACCCTGGGGAGAAGTTATAACCCCCAGCTGTGCCCTGACCAGTGTAAAGAAGGCAAATGCAATGTTAGTATTCATTCTCGAGGGTGAGAGCATTAAAGTGAGGATGTGACGCTCAGTTTGTGTAAGGCCATCTCGAGTCCTGTGTCTAAAGCCCTGGAGAGGCTGACAAGGACAATCCCAGTCTGACGTACGATGAGTGTCCCTGGGCGTGGAGTTCAGGCAGATGGGGTGGTGGAGAATCTCACCGATTCAAAGGCCTGCGTCGAGGATGTTTCCTTTAGCGAGAGAGCTTCAGATCCAAGGGCACAGCCTCGGGAAAGAAGGGACGACAGAGACGAGGAGGAAATTTGTTCAGTTGGAGGGCAGTCGAAGCCAAGTCAATGGCTGTGTTTGAGGTGGAGATTGATAGATTTGTGATAAGTAAGAATTCCAGGATAAGGGGTTAGGGGGAAAAATCAGCCAGGATTGAATGGCAGAGCAGAGCCTGGACCTAAACCCAGAACTTTGCACCAAAACTTTAAAGCTGTAAGTAAAAGTAAATGTAAGTCACCGTATAAAACCCAGAGACAGGTTTTCCTGCGGGCGTTCACAGTAAAAAGAGGCAATGCGATAGAATCAATGGGAGACCGCACTGAGTAGGATGGACAACAACCGCTGGACAAGAAACTGCAAATATAAAGTGAGAAAGAAATAATAATAAGCAGCAAGTAGTGAGGAAATGAGTTGTAGAGTCCTTGAAATCCACAGCACAGCTGACAAAGGCAGGTATCTCATGTGCCACTTTCACCAGTGCCAATCCGTTCTGGGATCCCTCACTGGTTCCCCAACCTGGGGCACCTCAGACTTCTGAGGCATTTGGATCCCCCCTTTACTCCGCCCTGGGGAAGGTCTTTGGAGGGAGGGCTGTGGGCCTGCTGTCTATTGGGGTCAATGGGAGCAGTGAGAAGTTTTGAGGGGAGCAGGGGGTGAGGTTTGGATGGGCAGGGTGGGTTTCTGTCCTGGTGAGGTTCTGACTGACCTTCCCCTGCCCGCAGGTGGTGTCCAGTGACTTCGTGGGAGACCCCCGCTCCTCCATCTTCGACGCTGGCGCTGGAATCTCGCTCAACGACAACTTTGTGAAGCTCATCTCCTGGTGAGTCCACGGGGGCAGGTTGGCCGAGTGACCCTTTCACCTCTGACCCTGGGTCCAGGATAACCCTTGCCCCCTGCGTCAAGGGCCTGTGTGACCTGATGTCTGCTTATCCATTGGGGTCGAGCTCAGGGACCTCGAAGTCTCTTGGACAGTCTATGAACTCCTCGTCTGATGGGGCCAGACTGACCCTTGGCTGAGGTGTCTTGGGGGCCCAAGTGATCTTTGACCTCTAACTGGGGACCTCTAACTTCTCATCTTTTTATTTTCTCCAGTCCTGCTGAAGGGTCTCAGCCTGAAGTGTCGACTCTTTTTCCATTGATGCTGCCTGGCCTGCTGAGTTCCTCCAGCACATTGTGTGCGTTGATTCTTGACCCCCTCCCCCCCCCCCCGTCTGGAGCAGCATAAACAACCCTTGACCCCCAGCCTGAGTTTGGGTGGGGGGGGAGCAGTTGCCTGTGACCCTCGATCCCTGTCCAAGGTGGTTGAAGCCCTGCCTGAAGGACCCCTTGAGCCCTGATGGAGGCAGCCCCTGGAGTTGCCTGAACAGCTCTTGACCCCTTGCCAGAGCCTCCTCATAATGAACCCCTTCACCCACCCATTCCAGGACCGGGACATTTTAACCACTGGCTGACTTCTGTTACCCTGCCTCCCTACCTTTCCCCCTCTCTCCCCCTCCTTCCCTCCCTCCCTCTCCTCTCCAGGTACGACAACGAGTTTGCCTACAGCAACCGGGTGGCTGACCTCTTAACCTACATGTTCAGCAAGGAGGATTGAGGAGCCTCCGTGCCCTCGAGAAGAGGAGGCGAGGCGGGCGAGACTGGAGCCTGCCGCTCCCCGCTCTCCCCAGTCGGCCGTAGATTAGTCCGTGAGCACGGATCTCCCCGTCACGCACCCGGACGCTCCTTCCCCTCTCCTCGACAACCTCGCACACAGCAGCGCTAACCCTCATCTTGTTTGGTCCCGAGTCTTTGCCCACCCATCGTGTTCGGATGATGTGTCCAGTGTCGAGAGACTCCGGGAAGGAGTTGTGATTCCCGCAGTAGTGTCGGTGTTCAATAAAGCAATCACCAGCTCAGTCTGGTCTCGTCTACTGACTGGGGGGAGGAGGGAGACAAGGTGGCCTGTGAAGTAGGGGAGGGCAGTGAGGGTAACAGGGAGGGTGAAGGGTAATCAGGTGGAGGAGAAGGTTGGAAAGTGGAGGGGATGGGGTGGGGGGAGTTCGAGGGGTGATTGGTAAGTTTGTGGCCTAAAGTAGAAGGAGATAAGTTGTACAGCTCTCGTCAATGTGCTAGGTTTTGACTCCTTCTCCTTCTAGCTTAGGCCACAAACTTATCAATCACCCCTGGTTGGTAGGGTTGAAGGGGTGAAGAGTGATGGGGTTGGGGGAGGGTGGAGAAGAAAGAAACTGGTATTTTTGGAGGAAGCTGACCTGGATGGATGAGGGGCGAGGAGGAAGTGGAGCTCAACCTTTGAACTCCTTTCTGCCCCATTCAGGGCTGTGGACAAGCAGAATTCGCTGGGGAATTCGCAGGGGAAAGTGCAAATTTGGCAACCGGCGTCTGTTCGGGCCTCGTCTGCAGAGGTGGAAGGAATTTTCTGAGGCACAGCAAGATCCCAGTGCTCGGGTTGGTGGTACTGGGGAGCCTTCCTCCTCCTGATTGGCTGAGCCGTTTTTGCCCCACCCAGTCCAGGAGCGCGTGGCCTGGAGGTGGCTCGACATCGCCACCTTGTGGTGAGGTGGCGCACTGCGGGAGTTCATCTTGTCTCACCCTAAACCATCCTCCATCAGAAGCCCTCTTCGGTGGCCTTGCCACAACATGGCATTCGCTGACCCTCCCACAGCAGGGTGCTCCCTCCTGCCCTCCTCCCACAGCCGCTGTCTTCTTGCCTGGCTGGCCTCCCTCAACACCTTTCCTGCGGAGGAGAATGATGCCACGCTTGTGCCCTCCTCATTCCTGCAGCACTCACTCTCGCTTCCCTATCCTACAGAGCTCCCTCACTCCTCACTGCCCCTGCATAGCTTCCTCACTCCTCACTGCCCCCTACAGTGCTCCCTCACTCCTCACTGCTCCTCCTACAGCTTCCTCACTCCTCACTGCTCCACCTACAGAGCTCCCTCACTGCTCCTCCTACAGAGCTCCCTCACTCCTCACTGCCCCTGCATAGCTTCCTCACTCCTCACTGCCCCCTACAGTGCTCCCTCACTCCTCACTGCTCCTCCTACAGCTTCCTCACTCCTCACTGCTCCACCTACAGAGCTCCCTCACTGCTCCTCCTACAGAGCTCCCTCACTCCTCACTGCCCCTGCATAGCTTCCTCACTCCTCACTGCCCCCTACAGTGCTCCCTCACTCCTCACTGCTCCTCCTACAGCTTCCTCACTCCTCACTGCTCCACCTACAGAGCTCCCTCACTGCTCCTCCTACAGTGCTTCCTCACTCCTCTCTGCTCCACCTACAGAGCTCCCTCACTCCTCACTGCCCCCTACAGTGCTCCCTCCTCTGCTCCTCCTACAGTGCTCCCTCACTCTCGCTTCCCTATCCTACAGAGCTTCCTCACTCCTCACTGCCCCTGCATAGCTTCCTCACTCCTCACTGCCCCTGCATAGCTTCCTCACTCCTCACTGCCCCCTACAGTGCTCCCTCACTCCTCACTGCCCCCTACAGTGCTCCCTCCTCTGCTCCTCCTACAGTGCTCCCTCACTCTCGCTTCCCTATCCTACTGTGCTCCCTCACTCCTCACTGCTCCTCCTACAGCTCCCTCACTCCTCACTGCCCCTGCATAGCTTCCTCACTCCTCTCTGCTCCACCTACAGAGCTCCCTCACTCCTCACTGCCCCCTACAGTGCTCCCTCCTCTGCTCCTCCTACAGTGCTCCCTCACTCTCGCTTCCCTATCCTACAGAGCTCCCTCACTCCTCACTGCCCCTCCTACAGAGCTCCCTCACCTCACTGCCCCTACAGTGCTCCCTCACCTCACTGCCCCCGACAGTGCTCCCTCACTCCTCTCTGCTCCACCTACAGAGCTCCCTCACTCCTCACTGCTCCACCTACAGAGCTCCCTCACTCCTCACTGCCCCTGCATAGCTTTTTCACTCCTCACTGCCCCCTACTGTGCTCCCTCCTCTGCTCCTCCTACAGTGCTCCCTCACTCGCTTCCCTATCCTACAGAGCTCCCTCACTCATCACTGCCCCTGCATAGCTTCCTCACTCCTCACTGCCCCCTACAGTGCTCCCTCACTCCTCACTGCCCCCTACAGTGCTCCCTCACTCCTCTCTGCTCCTCCTACAGCTTCCTCACTCCTCACTGCCCCCTACAGTGCTCCCTTCTCTGCTCCTCCTACAGCTCCCTCACTCCTCACTGCCCCTGCATAGCTTCCTCACTCCTCACTGCCCCCTACAGTGCTCCCTCACTCCTCTGCTCCTCCTACAGAGCTCCCTCACCTCTCTGCTCCACCTACAGAGCTCCCTCACTCCTCTGCTCCTCCTACAGAGCTCCCTCACTCTTCTTCCTACAGAGCTCCCTCACTCCTCACTGCCCCTGCATAGCTTCCTCACTCCTCACTGCCCCCTACAGTGCTCCCTCACTCCTCTCTGCTCCTCCTACAGAGCTCCCTCACTCCTCTCTGCTCCTCCTACAGAGCTTCCTCACTCCTCTCTGCTCCTCCTACAGAGCTCCCTCACTCCTCACTGCCCCCTACAGTGCTCCCTCACTCCTCTCTGCTCCTCCTACAGCTTCCTCACTCCTCACTGCCCCCTACAGTGCTCCCTTCTGTGCTCCTCCTACAGCTCCCTCACTCCTCACTGCCCCTGCATAGCTTCCTCACTCCTCTCTGCTCCTCCTACAGAGCTCCCTCACTCCTCTCTGCTCCTCCTACAGAGCTTCCTCACTCCTCACTGCCCCCTACAGTGCTCCCACACTCCTCTGCCCCCTACAGTGCTCCCACACTCCTCACTGCTCTTCCTACAGAGCTCCCTCACTCCTCTCTGCTCCTCCTACAGAGCTTCCTCACTCCTCTCTGCTCCTCCTACAGAGCTCCCTCACTCCTCACTGCTCCTCCTACAGAGCCTCACTCCTCATGCCCCCTACAGAGCTCCCTCGCTCCTCCTACAGAGCTTCCTCACTCCTCACTGCCCCTACAGTGCTCCCTCACTCCTCACTGCCCCTACAGTGCTCCCTCACTCCTCTCTGCTCCTCCTACAGAGCTTCCTCACTCCTCACCATTTCTCCTGTGCTGCACTTTCTGTGTAGCTGTAACACTCTATTGTGTTATTTAAAACCCTCTTGGACGGGTTGTTTGACAGGAAATGTTTTGCAGAGTAAGGGCCAGGCTTGGGCGAATGGGGCTGCATTAAATGGACTCCTTGGCCAGCTGTGCTGTGTGACTCCATGATTTTGTGAGCCTTGAAGGCCGGGGTGAGGTGCGAAGGGAACCTGTCTGATTTTGTTGCTGACTGTGTGCTGTGTGTGGGGCAAACCCAATGGATTCGGCCAATCTCACCTGTGCTGCCTGGGTTAGAGGGTATGTGTTGTCCGCGGAGTTCGGAATAATTTGGATTCTTCACTCGAGCGGCTGCAGAGTCTGAGCAGAAACCTGATAGAACTTGGTAATATTACGAGGGGCACAGACAGAGTGGACAGCTGGACCCCCTCGCCCTCCTCCCGCCCCCTCACCCTCTCTGTTGCCTCCATCAGTTGAAGCATTCAGTGCAAGAGTCAGGCGGTCTGGTTTGCAGCTGGTCAGACCACACTTGGAGTACTGTGTGCAATTCTGCTGGAAGGACGTGGGGTCTTTGAAGACGGCAGAAGAGGTTCACCGGGATGCGGGTTGTTTTCTCTGAAGGCTGAGGGGGGATCCGAGTGGTTTGTGAGAGGCAAAGATAGACAGCTGGTATCTTTTCCCTTTGAAATTTCTAATACTTGAGAGCATGCACTGAAGTTGAGGGGGGGGGGGGGGAGCATTTTTTTCACCCAAGTAGCTGGGGCTGGCCGGAATTCACTGTTAGGACGTAGAGATGGATGACTAACAGAGGAAAGTCTCTGGTACTGAGGAGGTAGGGCAAGAGGAAGAAGAGGCACACTGTGGTGATAGGGGATCCATTAGGGGAATGGACAGAGGTTCTGTGGGTCAGAATGTGATTCCTGGATGAGGGGTGAGGAGTTGCCCCCCCAGGAGCCAGGGTCTGGAACATCTCATTGAGTCTTCAGCTTCTTAAGCGGGAACAGCTTAAGTAGGTACCAACGACACGGGTAGGGCAAGTGACGAGGTTCTGCACAGGGAGTTAGGTGCTCAGTTACAGGGCAGGACGTCCAGGGTTGTGATCTCAGGATTGCTACCCATGCCACGTGCTAATGACGCCAGAACTAGAAAGATCATACAGTTTAATATAAGGGGTTGGTTTCGGAGATTTTTGGATCATTGGGGTCTCTTCCAAAGAAGGTGGGGCTCTTACAGGGCGGTTTGCACCTAGTGGGAGGGTTTGTTAATGCTGCGTGGTGTTGTAGGGAGATGGCAACCAGACTGCCAGAGCAGTTAGTGGAGAGGTTGTGGAGATGGATATTGGTAAGGACCTCAGACAGAGTTGGGACCCGAAAGTTTGAGTTTGTTGAGCTGCCTGTATTTCAATGCAAGAAGTATCGTGGGGAAGTGCTGAAGATGAGGAAGCTGGCTTACAAACAGGCAATGTGTCATGAGAAGAGGCTGCTGATAGGGCAAAATTGCAGTCATCAGGATGTGTTGCAACATAGAGGGCGGACAAAGGGTGTACACGACTGAAGATGTTATATTTGAAGGTCAATGAACTTGCAGCACAGTTGCAGATTGGCAGATATGATGATCAATGATTCATAGCTGGGAAAGATTATAGGTGGGGTACACACTGGACTGAGGGGACAGGCAGGAAGGCAGAGGGGGTGGCGTTGGTCTGTTGGTAAAAACTGAAATCAAATCATTAGAAAGAGGTGGCATTGGGTTGGAAGGTGTTGAATCATTGTGGGTAGAGTTAAGGAACTGCAAGGGTAAACAGACCCTGATGGGAGTTGTGTACAGACCCCCAAGCAGTAGTAAGGATTTGGCCTTCAAATTGCAACAGGAGACAGAAACTGCACGCCAAAAGGGCAATGTTACAATTGTCATGGGGGGACTTCAGTGCTCGGTTGAGAAGATCAGGTTGGTGCCGGATTCCAGGAGGGGGAATTTGTAGAAGGCCTGTGAGATGGCTTTTTAGAGCAGCTTGTGGTCGATCCCACTGGATGATCAGCTATTCTGGACTGGCTGTTGCGAAATGAACCAGAATTGATTAGAGAGCTGACGGTGAGAGAGCCCTCAGGGGAAAGTGGTCAAATTCACCCTGAAATTTGAGAAGCTAAAGTCAGATGTATCAGTATTACAGGGGAGTAAAAGGAATTACAGAGGCGTGAGAGAGAGGAGTCAGCCAGACCTGATTGGTAAAGAACACTGGCAGGGATGATGGCAGAGCAATTCAGAAGGCGCAGGCTAAAGATCCTAAAGATGAAAAGAAGTCAAAGCCAAAGAGAGGGCATTTAATAGAGCAAAAATTAGTGGCAAGTTAGAGAATTGGGAAGCTTTTAAAAACCAACAGAAGGCAACTAAAACATCATTAAGATGGAATCCAAAAGTAAGCTAGTTAATAATATTAAAGAGGACACCAAATGTTTCATGCAAATACATAAAGTGTAAAAGAGAGGTGAGAATGGATATCGGACAGTTGGAAAATGATGCTGGAGAGGTAGCAATGGGGGACAATGCAATGGCGAATGAACTGAATAAGTATTTTGCATCCGTCTTCGCTGTGGAAGACACCAGCAGTTCAGTGTAAGTTCCTGGTGTAACCCCCTGGCCTCAGCATCCACACCAGCTGATTACCCAGTTTGGCGGGGCCGAAGGCTGCTCCCCCTAGACAAGAACGAGCTGAGCGAGCCTGAGGAGACCCAGGACCCTCCGAACTCCTCGACTCTCCAAACAGCTCAGGACCCTCCGAGTGGTCAACCAAGCACATCTAGCTTCATCCCCCCCCCTCCTCGGAGAATCTCCCGGCCTCGGACCCCCCTTTGGGGTCCGATCCTCGCCCAGCTTAGAGCATTGCGTCCTCTCTCTCGACCCCCTCGCGCCGATCTGCCCAAAAGCCCGTCAACAAAAGCTTACAGACTCAGAAGAAAGAACATTAATCCCCATTTGGTTTACAAAGGAATACCATTCTCGTTATCAGTAAATTAGCATTCCTGCTAGTTAACAAAAAGAAGAAACCCTCTTTACACTCTCCCTCCACCAAATAAAAGTCATGTCCTCATGACTACTAAATAACTCGCCACCTTTCCTGCCAACACACCGTAACCCAAGCACAAACAGTGACATCTCCACCCCACACAGTAACCCTCACGCCCTGTTCCTCAGGCGCTACTTAGGCCAACTATCTGGGAGTTCCCTAACCCTTCTGAGGCCTCCGTACCCCCTCACCTAAACCCTTCAGGCTCGGACACAACTGGGGATACCTTGGGCCCACTACCAACTCCTCTCTCAACCTCTCACTCATGCCCCACACTGCACACAGCTAACCCTCCCCGCTACACCTGACTCAATGGGAGAAGGGCCAAAGGTCTCTTCCTCAATCGAGGGAAAGTCAGCAAAAGGCAGCATGTACCACACATCCAGCACATCATCCATCGAATCTGTATTCTTCCTCATTCCTGTGATCGGTAGCTGCTGTTTGATCTTCTCCAAACGGAAACACGTGGCCTGCACTGCTCCCGCAGTCTCTTCAGCCTCCTGTTCAGTATTCACTGCACTTCTCTCCAGCTTTTTCTTCCTCATGACTTCTTCCAGATCAACTTTCAGGTTTTGCACTTCATTTGAACTGTCGATGGTCATCTTCAGGTTCCCTTCAAGCTTCCGCTTCTCTCTTCTGAGATTCGTCTGTAATTTCTTCACCTCCGCAAACTCCCCTCTCCAGGTTCTCAGTTTGCTATTACCCTCAGTCAGACAACTTTCTTCATTCTCTCCAACTTGTTCCAGATCACTTTCTCCAGTCTCTCCGTCTTCATTTCAAACTTGATTCCGTAGAGACAGTCACTCACGAGCTGCGACCTTCGCCAACCCTGGCACGTGTCCCGAAAACACTTTAACTCGGTAGTTCTCAGCTGCTCCTGCAACGACCTCACTTCATATTCTCCGGAGGCAAATCCAAGTACCAAGAGATCATCCACATACACCAAAACTCCAAACGCCTCCATATCCCCTATGGTCTTCCACCTGCCCCGCAGGAAGGTTGCAAGGGCTCCAGCCCTGTGGCATCTTTTCGGACCCGAAGACTCCTAGGGAACTTATAACGGCCGTCTTCTCCTTGTCGGCCCCACTCATCGGGATCTGGCAACATCCACTCCTCAGATCCAGCACCTTAAACCACTTCACACCACTCAGACAGGCCATCGCCTCTTCGGCCTTCAGGGCCATATTCTGGTCACTGACAGTGCGCCTCTTCAACGCAATATAATCCATACACACGCTGCCTACATCTTCCACGGCTGTAGGGGCCAGTCGCCGCAACCTCTCTCTCTCCGAGGTGTCTTCAGCAGTCAACTCCCCTTCCTCGTGGTATTTCGCAGCGTCCACGAAGAGGGTCTCACCCTCAGATACTTCCCCCAGGCCGTACCACCACTGGCTCTTGTTTGAATTCGTTATCAGCCCAATGCTGCTACACATGTCCACACAAGCAGCTCGAAACCCTGGGTGCATCGACAATGCCTCCAAACAGCGCTCACCCGCCTCCTCCGGGCAGGCCCCCAAGCGCACCAGCAGGATATTAGTTCTCTCTAGAACAGAAACGCTGCCCGTCACAACAGGGTCCGGACACATCAGCATTAACGACTCATGAACCTCAGTCTCCTCCACATTTGCCTCTAAGAACTCCATTTTCACTGACCAACAACCGTTGTCTGGATAATCACCGGCACTGGTACCCCGAATCTCCAGGGTCCTCAATGTCGTCAAGGGTAAATGCTTCCAATAACGGTTATGAAACAAACTGTACAGCAACTTAACCGGCGCCCCGGTGCCGAGGATGGCTTTAACTTGACTTCCATCCATCCGTAACAACACCTGTGCGCATGGCCCCTCTAAGCCTTCAGGAATAGGGTCTGCTCCTTTCGGGAGTTCCTTGGTACATTGCTGGGAACGTGCTCCCCCAGAGACCCCAAGCCGTTCCCCCACTGGGCCTCCTCTAAGTTTCCCGACACCTCTCGAATCAACGGAACAACTGATCCCCTTGACAGATCCCCTTGGCACCACAAGCAATTTATCTGCCCCCCCCCCAGGCAAAAAGGGATACCCTAAAAACTTCCCACCAATCTCCTGCCACGGATATGATAAACCCCCCCCCCCCCCCCAGCTGCGGCATTTGACTTCCAGTCGAACCACACGCATTTTCCCACACTTTCCCAGAACTGGCAGCGGTCACTTCGAGGTAATTGCGCCCGACAGTTCTAACAAAGTCACCAGCCCGCCTACTCAAACTTTCAACCTGTCCCTGTCGCTTTTCCTCAGCCAAGCACTGCCACTCACCCAACAACTGAGGGGTCCGCTCCGCCCACGCCTCCGCCCCTTTAGGGCTGGACATTATTCCAATAACTGGGCGGAGCTCACCACTGCTGAAACATCCCAACCTGTCACTCCTCAATCTCCAAACAGTACGGACAACCCATGGTCCCACCACCATTTCGTCAGCCAACAGCAGCCACCCCACCCAACACACACACACAGCGATAACCAGCAATCGCACACCCATAAAGGCACACCAGCTCTTCGCCGCAGACACAATTTAAAGAGGGTGATCACACAGCTTCCACAGAAATCAACCCCGGACAAGCCCCCACAATGTAACCCCCTGGGTCTCCTCAGGCTCGCTCAGCTCGTTCTTGTCTAGGGGGAGCAGCCTTCGGCCCCGCCAAACTGGGTAATCAGCTGGTGTGGATGCTGTGTGATGTCCCCGCCTCGCCCAAAAACAGACAGTACACCATATGCAATTAAATGAGTACAATTTATAAAGGTTACTATAACTAAGTGATTAATAACGATACAGTATATATGAAAAAAAAATAAAGAAAAGGCGCCAAACTTATCAAAGTCCAAACCACTTCGTGCACAACCGTTGGAGCTCAATTACTGAAGTCTTCTGGCCACCATTCGATCCCCTCCGAACTCTTCGACTCGCAGCTCAGGACCCTCCGAACTCCTCGACTCTCCAAACAGCTCAGGACCCTCCGAGTGGTCAACCAAGCACATCTAGCTTCATCCCCCCTCCTCGGAGAATCTCCCGGCCTCGGACCCCCCTTTGGGGTCCGATCCTCGCCCAGCTTAGAACATTGCGTCCTCTCTCTCGACCCCCTCGCGCCGATCTGCCCAAAAGCCCGTCAACAAAAGCTTACAGACTCAGAAGAAAGAACATTAATCCCCATTTGGTTTACAAAGGAATACCATTCTCGTTATCAGTAAATTAGCATTCCTGCTAGTTAACAAAAAGAAGAAACCCTCTTTACACTGGTGTTGGGGGTATCACACACTTTATGAAAGTGTGTGAAGTTACCATAACTAGGGAGAAGGTTCTTGGGAAACTGAAAGGCGGTGCAGACTCTAGGGGCCGAATGGTCTACTTCTGCACCTATTGTCTGAAGGTAGACAAGTCACCTGGACCAGATGGTCTACACCCCAGGGTTCTGAAAGAGGTGGCTGAAGGGACTGTGGAGGCATTAGTAATGATCTTTCAAGAATCACTAGATTCTGGAACCATTGCAGAGGACTGGAAAATTGCAAATGTCACTCCAGTGATTTGAGGAAGTAGAGAGGCTACAGAAGGGCTTAGAGAGATTAGGAGAATGGACAAGGTAATAGCAGATGGAATATAGTGTTGGAAATGTATGGGTTGAATATTTTCTAAATGGCCAGTTAGTCTGAGCTCTGTGGTTGGGATGATGTTGGAGTTGAAACCAGCGTGGTTTCCTCAAGGGAAAATATTTCCTGACAAATCTGCTGGAATTCATTTGAAGAAATAACAAGCAGAATAGACAGTGGAGAATTGGTTGATGTTGTGTACTTGGATTTTCAGAAGGCCTTTGACAGGATGCCACACATTAGGCTGTGAGCCCATGGTATTACAGGGAAGATTCGAGCATGAATAAAGCAGTAGCTGATTGTCCAGAAGTAAAGAGTAGGAATAAAGGGAGCTGTTTCTGGTTGGCATCCAGTGGTTTTCCACAGGGATCTGATTCTTTGGTCAATGATTTGGATGATGGAATTGATGGCTTTGTTGCAAAGTTTGCAGACAATATGAAGTTGGGTGGACAATCAGGTAGTAGAGAAGTTATAGCAGGACAGATTAGGGGAACGGCAAAGAAATGGCAGACGGAATACAGTCAACACACACACACACAAAATGCCGGTGGAACGCAGCAGGCCAGGCAGCGTCTACAGGGAGAAGCACTGTCGACGTCTTCGATAGTGAGGACAACACACACAAAATGCCGGTGGAACACAGCAGGCCAGGCAGCATCTACAGGGAGAAGCGTTGTCGACGTTTCGGGCCGAGACCCTTCATCAGGACAGTGTCGGGAAGTGTATGGTCATGCACTTCGGTAGAAATAATGAAAGGGTTGACAATTTTCTAAATGGAGAGAGAAATACAAAAAACTGAGATGCAAAGGGACTTGGGAGTCCTTGTGCAGGATTCCCTGAAGGTTAATTTGCAGGTTGGGTCTGGTGAGGAAGACAAATGTGATGTTAGCATTCATTCCAAGAAGACGAGAGTATAAAAGTAATGTTGAGACTTTTTAAAGCAGCGGTGGGGCCTCACTTGGAGTATTGCGAGGAGTTTTGGACCCCTTGTCTTCGAAAGGACGTGCTGAAACTGAAGGAGGTTCATGAAAATGATTTCAGGACCGAAGGGCTTGTCATCAGAGCGTCTGATGAATCTTTCCAGCTTAGCGACATCCTTCCTGTAGCGGGCTGACCAGAACAGAACAGAACAGCACACCACACCAAGTGCAGTCTCACTGACGTCTTGTACACCACACACCAGGCCCTTTACCAACCGAGACTCTCCACTCAAGTTAGTCCCATTTGGCCCATATCCCTCAGAACTTTCCGGTTCATGGACCAGTCCAAATTTAATGTTGCTGAGGGCAGCAGGAGGTGGTGCAGGCAGGAAGAGGAAATGTCAGCTAAGTAGGTCAATAGGTAAGTGTGAGTCTACTTTCCATCTCACTGCGTCCAAAGAGTGACCACAGGATGTGGTTTTCTTCCAGAACGGCCGGGCTGAGAGGTATGGGGGAGGGAAACAAGTGTCATGCTCTTTGCTCACCCCTCCCACAGCACTCTCCTTACCCCCCTCCCAAATCATTCCCTCCTCACTGCCCTCTCTACAAAAAAAAGCAGGGAGAGGGGGTATGAGGAAAAGTGAGGCAGCTGCCATTCTTCAGGGGACAATTCAGAAATAACTCAGTCGGAATCACCTGCAGAAGCTTTTAATCTACGGAACGAGTGGATTTCCAGCTACTGTCGCAGAAACGCAAGGCAAGGGCCAGGCAGGAGAGCAGTGTGTGGTGCGTACAAGAGGACTGGGTACTGCACAGTGTAGAATACATCGCTGAGCCACCATACACAGTACTACAGCACTGCGAACGTGTTACACACTGGGTGTGACAGCACTGCGAACGTGTTACACACTGGGTGTGACAGCACTGCGAACGTGTTACACACTGGGTGTGACAGCACTGCGAACGTGTTACACACTGGGTGTGACAGCACTGCGAACGTGTTACACACTGGGTGTGACAGCACTGCGAACGTGTTACACACTGGGTGTGACAGCACTGCGAACGTGTTACACACTGGGTGTGACAGCACTGCGAACGTGTTACACACTGGGTGTGACAGCACTGCGAACGTGTTACACACTGGGTGTGACAGCACTGCGAACGTGTTACACACTGGGTGTGACAGCACTGCGAACGTGTTACACACTGGGTGTGACAGCACTGTGAACGTGTTACACACTGGGTGTGACAGCACTGTGAACGTGTTACACACTGGGTAACACACTGGAAGTACATGCCAGAGAGAGCTTGTGGCTTACTGCATATTACATCACTGGGAACATTACAAACAGAATATTTCATGATCTGACGTGTGTTACAGAGAGGACATTGTATTACATATAGGATATTGCATCACTAGGAGGTTGCTACATACTGATTATGTCACTGAGAACATTACACCATCAGGAGTGTGTAATATTACATCAGTGAGTGTATTACAGATAGGATATCACTTCACTGGGAGCATTAAACACAGATTATTACATCATCAGATGTGTATTACAGAAAGAATATTGCATCACCTTATTAAACACAAGATATTACATTAGACATGTATTACAGAAAAGATATTACTTTGCCGTGAGTATTAAACCAGGATGTTACATCCCGGGGGTGAGCTACACACAGGTCATCCCACCGCACCACCCTGTGGGCAGGAGGAGGTGGAATGGAGGGTTTTCCAGTGCAGCCTCACAAGGAGACAAGTGTGGCAGAGAGGAAAGGGACCACATCGGGTACCAGGAGACACACCAGGGTGACATAGCTGTCAGCCTCATTTGTATGCCGGTTTGAGCTCGCTGTACACTCCCCGATCTCCGGCTTTCAGTTCCTGTGGGGGGAGGAGAGGGGGTAAAGAGTGTAGAAATGCCCACCCCCTGACACAGCACAATCTGAGAAATAAGCCCCTCCCCATCTCTGTGAGCCCCTCTGACCCACACCCCTCTCTGTGATCCCCTCCTGCCCCTACACCCCTCCCCGTCTCTGTGACTCCCTCCGGCCCCTACACCCCTCCCCGTCTCTGTGATCTCCTCCGGCCCCTACACCCCTCCCCGTCTCTGTGACCCCTCTGGCCCCTACACCCCTCCCCGTCTCTGTGAACCCCTCCTGCCCCTACACCCCTCCCTGTCTCTGTGACCCCCTCCGGCCCCTATGCCCCTCTCCATCTCTGTAGCCCCTCCGGCCCCTATGCCCCTCCCCGTCTCTGTGATCCCTTCTGGCCCCTACGCCCCTCCCCATCTCTGTGATCCCCTCCGGCCCCTACGCCCCTCCCCGTCTCTGGGATCCCCTCCGGCCCCTACGCCCCTCCCCGTCTCTGTGATACCCTCCGGCCCCTACACCCTTCCCAGTCTCTGTGACACCCTCCGGCCCCTACGCCCCTCCCCGTCTCTGTAGCCTCTCCGGCCTCTACACCCCTCCCCGTCTCTTGTGATCCCCTCCGGCCACTACACCCCTCCCCGTCTCTGTGATCCCCTCCGGCCCCTACACCCCTCCCAGTCTCTGTGATCCCCTACGGCCCCTACACCCCTCCCAGTCTCTGTGATCCCCTCCGGCCCCTACACCCTTCCCAGTCTCTGTGATCCCTTCCGGCCCCTACACCCCTCCCCGTCTCTGTGATCCCCTCCGGCCCCTACACCCCTCCCCGTCTCTGTGATCCCCTCTGGCCCCTACACCCCTCCCCGTCTCTGTGACCCTCTCCGGCCCCTACACGCCTCCCCGTCTCTGTGACCCTCTCCGGCCCCTACTCCCCTCCCCGTCTCTGTGACCCTCTCCGGCCCCTACACCCCTCCCCGTCTCTGTAATCTCCTCCGGCCCCTACAACCCCTCCCCGTCTCTGTGATCCCTCTGGCCCCTACACCCCTCCCCGTCTCTGTGATCCCCTCCGGCCCCTACACCCCTCCCCGTCTCTGTGACCCCTCTGGCCCCTATACCCCTCCCCGTCTCTGTGATACCCTCCGGCCCCTACACCCCTCCCAGTCTCTGTGATCCCCTCCGGCCCCTACACCCTCCCCGTCTCTGTGATCCCCCTCCGGCCCCTACACCCCTCCCCGTCTCTGTGACCCTCTCCGGCCCCTACACCCCTCCCAGTCTCTGTGATCCCCTCCGGCCCCTACACCCCTCCCCGTCTCTGTGACCCTCTCCGACCCCTACACCCCTCCCAGTCTCTGTGATCCCCTCCGGCCCCTACACCCCTCCCAGTCTCTGTGATCCCCTCTGGCCCCTTACACCCCTTCCCAGTCTCTGTGATCCCCTCCGGCCCCTATACCCCTCCCCGTCTCTGTGACCCTCTCCGGCCCCTACACCCCTCCCAGTCTCTGTGACCCTCTCCGGCCCCTACACCCCTCCCCATCTCTGTGATCCCCTCTGGCCCCTACACCCCTCCCAGTCTCTGTGACCCTCTCCGGCCCCTACACCCCTCCCAGTCTCTGTGATCCCCTCCGGTCCCTACACCCCTCCCCGTCTCTGTGACCCTCTCCGGCCCCTACACCCCTCCCAGTCTCTGTGACCCTCTCCGGCCCCTACACCCCTCCCCATCTCTGTGACCCTCTCCGGCCCCTACACCCCTCCCAGTCTCTGTGACCCTCTCCGGCCCCTACACCCCTCCCCATCTCTGTGACCCTCTCTGGCCCCTACGCTCCTCCCCGTCTCTGTAACTGCCTACACCCCCTCCCCGTCTCTGTGACTCCCTACGCCCCTCCCCGTCTCTGTGACTCCCTACGCCCCTCCCCGTCTCTGTGACTCCCTACGCCCCTCCCCGTCTCTGTGACTGCCTCGACACTTGCTCAAAACCTGCTGTGGGAGATGGAGCACAGTGTGACAATAAATCAGTGTGTTGATGACATTCTGTACAACTGGTCCCAGGACCCGGGGACATCGCACCTTTCCTCCTGCCCGGCCTCTCTCAATCAGACATGCAGGGAGGTGCGGGGAATGGAGGGGGTCACGGACGGTGAAGGGTGTGGGGACCAGGAAGCATTATGGACACAGACACTAAGCTTATTGCTCCAAACCTACCTCGTAGGTGATTCGGGCTGAACTGCCTCCCCTTTCGATTTTCCCTTTGCAATGGAACCTGGGACAAAAAAACCTCATTAGACCTTTTGTTCTCCTTTATTCCCACTGTCCCTCCTCTTCTCCTCTCCATCACCCCTTACCCCTCCTCTTCTCCCCAACCCTCCATCTACCATAATCCTCCTCTTCTCCTACACCCTCCACCTCCATTCCTTTCTCCTCTCCCCTGCATCCCTCCCGCTCCTACTATTTTCCCTTCCCTCCTCCTCCCCCTCCATACCCCGCCTCTTAACCCCTGCCCCCACTTCCCTCCCCCTCTTCCATCCTCCTCCCTCTCCCTCCTCCTCTGCTCTCCTCCCTCCCACTATCAATTTGACTTCTCCTTATCATTCTCCCATCTCTCATTC